>NW_028301554.1:20622500-20632500 GCF_042242905.1 Orbicella faveolata
AATAAGGCAATGCGTTTGTGCAGTGAACATGTAGAAAATGCGTTCGACACTCTTTCGAAATAAAAACATCGAAGAAACGAGGCACTATAACAAAATAAATTGTCTAGAAAAACTTCATTTGTTCCAGCGTATCTCAGCGCCAATCATTGCAATTCGAATAATCAAAGAACAAGGCTACTAAACGCAGATAGAAAATATTTACTGTTCAGTTGCGTGGCTGAAGGAAACGAAGATTCTGTATCAATAAAAAATGATTTACCTCTGCCTTTAGAACCCTTGGATTGTCAAGTCATTTTACGCTTGTTAACTGAATCAAATCCATTGAACGGACACTCGCAACACATTTTAGAAACACAAAAATTCGTAGAAGACGTGAAGAGGGCCACAGGTAGAACAACTGGGCATTGTCTAGCTCTTTCTTGTTCACGAACCCGTTCACTACCGCGCCCATTCCTCTGTTGTTTACTTACCGCTAACATAATAATTCATAGTTAGCTTACTGAGGAATTTTAATTAATTTTCATCCCGCTTGAAGGAAACAAGCACGAAGAAAAAAATTGAAGTAAATAAGCGAACATCAACGAAATGAGTACACAGATGTAACCCTGCTTTGTTTTGCTGTTGGTCATACGAGTCCTTTCATTGCAAAAACACTAGCTGAAGATGCAGTCCTAGTAGAAAAGCAAGTTTGTTAAAAGACAATATTCGCTTAATGCCTGATATCAGTAGTTATAATCCATTCGTTGTGAAATATGCCCTTTTTAAGTCCAAATTAATTAGAAGTAAAAACACGAATTATTCTCAAATATGGTAAACGTTTGATTAGAACTTAAGCATCATGATAACAATGTTCAGTAATTTTAGTGTTTAAAAAAAACATGTCAGAAGTTAGCAATGTTGGATAAAGAAGTCTTTTGTCAAGCATGTAAGTAATGAATTCTCGGAAATCTAAAACAGGATAAGATAATTAAAGAAAGTTGATCAGGTATACAAAGTGCATGTCACGGTGGAATGACATTCTTTTTTGTTGGCACAGCAACCACGTCCAACAATTCCATTTTGCGGTTATAAGAGGCAGTACAGTTAAAGTACTTAACATTGTTATGTCTAATAAAAGCAAATAAACATATTGGTTCAATTTAAACGGAAAAGGTGTAGGTGTGAACCACTGAGGCAGTATATTGTGCGTTTCAACAAGAATTGTCACGAACAAGTTGCACGATCACGAGTTTTTTTTAAGTATCACTTTATGTTTTAGTAAATAGGTATGCGTTGTTAAGTCGATGGAGTCACTAAAAATAACTCAAGGAAGACTAAACGCCAGAGCACTCTGATAATTTTCAGCCATTTTGGTCATGCTAAGAATAGGATGTTTTGTTTTCCGGTACATTTGCCATTGTGTTAAACACACAATTTGGTGTCTATATGAAAACAAAAGTAACCACCCTTTTTGAGGGTTTAGAATCGTATTAGAAAGTTTCTCGGCACTGACGTTTAAAGGATCTACGACACGGTTAACGCATCTTGAAAAGTTTACCCTAATTTTTTTAAGTCAGTCGTTTGTAATCAGGGTCAATACACCTTATTCCAAAATGGCCGCCATTTTAGTATTCTTTTGTTTACTTGAAAATGAGCCCTTGTTGCCTCGTTTAAGGGAAAATATTCTTTTGAATTTCGAGTTTAAGAACGAGGCAACAAGGGCTAGTTTGCAAGTAAACAAAAGAATACTTAAATGGCGGCCATTTTGGAATAATATTTATCTTCTCCCATCCTTGACCATCCTTGTTCTTTTATGGTTTATTATTATCTCTGTGGTGTTTTTCTATCTTAGTAAACTATTATTTTCAGGTTTCCTTCAATTTCGAGTTAATTTTGTACGAGGAAAAAATAACTCAAAATACCGTAACGAAGTTCCTTTAAAACAAAGCAACGGCTGTAAGTGCACTCTTGTGTATGCATATTTTCAAAGGTTTTATTAGCGGCTCCTTCAGTTTTCCACAACAAAACCGAGTTAAATATAGCCTTCGTTTCAGTAATAATTTCATTCAAGAATTCAAAGCTCTTACGAATTTTGCACAGAAGGAAGTACCAGCAATATAAATAAGCCTTGTCGAAAACTGAGTACGTTGTTGAAAACACGTTCGTTTCTGTCTACTTCAGATACATACACACGAAAACAGACTTACGTAATAAAAATTGTTCAAACTGTAGAACAGTATAAAGAATTAGAAAGAAACTTGATCAATTCACAAATAGACATTATAAACAAGTATTAAAGTTGACATAAAACTTGAACTTCGATCACGACAAACTTAAAAAAACGTTGCAAATTGTCGACCTTTATAAGCAGCGACTTTTGTAGATTAGAAATGACAACCGAGCCGAGCAGCCGAGGAATGCTTCCAGAGTTACCCGAGCAGTTCGTATGTATAAACATGTTTTACCCGGAACTAATCTAGATCTTCAACCGACGTTTTTTGGAAATTTCGCCGGAATACATGGACGATTGTCTTAACGATAATAATGACTAGCTCGACATCGCCAACACGAAACTTGCATTAGCTATGCGTTTTATGTAGTGTAACTGAATACCTTACCAAAGCATGGACTTGGTAACCGTCGCTGAGAGTAGACTTAGAACCTCTCGCTGCGTACACAGTCACTTCATAATCGTAAGTCATTTTGTCATCTGACTCAGTTGCAGCATGTTCTCCTGGACAACTTTTCCTTGCAAACTGGCTATGTAAAGAACTTGCACGCAAACAAAGAAATGTTTACCGTACATTATGGCGGTCGAGACAAACACAAAGATTCTTTTTTTTTTTGATATATCATTCAAAGTTAAGGCATCTTCTTCTCTTGGTAGGTGTAGAATGCAAGGACCCCAAGGCAACTTCGGATTATGGTCTACCAGTATATATACTTCCGTTCTTAGAAATACATGCACAGGAATTCTACGATTTGTTCGAACAGGTTCGTCGATAAAGTTGTTTTTGTCCTCAATAGCACAAAGGAAACAAAGAAACACAAAAGATAACTGTAATTAGTGCCGCTCCATCCGATCTTTTCTCTATAAGCAATGAACTGTTTCTTCCACGAGTGTTTCAGCACAAAATGTTTATCTCAAATAAACTAGTAGTAATCAGAGATTATCAGAGTGCGTTCAACCGTAAATAAATGATTTCACTTGTTGACTTTCTCTACCTTTCTCTATTGCTAACATCAATTTTTTTCTGCAGCAACCGAGGTTTTACAGTCAGACACATGTATACATAGTGTCAAAGTCCTTGCTAGTGAAGAGGTCACGATTTGTTGATACGTTGCGTGACGCCGCCAGTTTCTGTAGACTCTCAAGTTTCATAGGATATTTAAATCACGTACATTATTCTAAGCTAGCATTTGCAATCGCGTGCTCGGTTAGCGTGGTCGTTTATCGTAAACAAACTCCGTGCGACTAATTCGAGTCTTTATCCAGTCGAAATTTTATTCTTTGGAATCGGTGGAAAAGTACTCTGAAGGCAGTATTCATAAGACTACTTTATTCATCAGGGGAAATACTGAGCTACCTGTCGCGACTGGAACTAATCAACAAATGCAATCAAAATGTAGCTGTTCCACGGTTATCATCCCAAAGCTAAGTCGTGTTAATAAACAAGGACAATTCCCTCAGATTTCGATAAACGCTACCGTCGAAGCGTTAAAAACTCGCCAAAATCTAACGCTGAGAGTAAATAATAGCGAAGCGTACGGCGACTGAATGGAAAGAAGTCAAAGAAAGATCCATCGGAAAGACGAGCTCACATGGCCTGCTTACATACTCACATGTTCGCCACATGTCGTATCACATGTCTTAGCATTAAACGGTACCAGTTTACTGGCTGTGACATGCCCCTGCAAAAATCAAGCGGGGTGGCCATTTTGGTGTCCTTACAGGAATGTGGGTTTTTCGGCCTAGAACCATGCACAGGGCCACCAACTCTGGAAAGCCACAGGTCAAAATTAGGTTTGCGTTCCACTTCGTCGAACGCAATAAAACGGCAGTTGCTTCTTTCTAGGAGAGTAACACGACCTAAAATAAAGCAACTGGCAGGCTTGCAAGACGCTACGAAAAACAACATCACTTGAAATACCAACAGGCACAGAACTGAGAAGAGACGGGTACGAAATGAGAAGGGTTTTTCTTGCAATCTGCTTGCTATGCCTTTTGACTGAAGCAAGCGCCTGGCGACGACGAAGACGGAGAAGGTCTCCACCTCCTTGCAGCGCTGTTAACTGTCAAGTGGGAAGCTGGACAAGTTGGAGTTCTTGTTCACATCAGTGCGGTACGATCGGCGAACAGACACGAACGCGGCAAAAGGTAAAGGCCGTGAAACGCAAACGTGTAACAGAGACAATTGTCGAAACGGTGGCACGCCGCACAGTGGCGGATGTAGCTGTAGAGCAGGATACCGTGGGACTTGTTGCCAACAAGGTGAGTCTAGGTAAGCATGGTAAACAAACGATTTTCTCGTCATTAAATACAGTTTACTTCTTTAAAAAACACGCATATGTATTAAACCGATATCTCAGAATAAAATGCGCAACTATTCTGAGGTACTGTAGCTACAGGCGGTCGTGAATATCAACGTGCATGTGGCAACTGAAGCCAACGGGTTCATCACCTAGGGTACATTACCTTCATCGAGAAGACGAAAGAAGAAAGCCGAGAACAGTGGCTGCTATGAAAATATGTTTTACGTTCATCTTCTCTTCAGCAATATGTAGGAAGGAATTTTGAAGGGTAAATAGAAAACTGGTATTAGAAAAAAACTGACAAAACTGCAATGATAATCAAAAAAAAATACATTTTCCAATCAGCTATCTTTCCAGTCTGTTATAATTCAACCTCCAATTCACCGCTATCTCGAACTCAAATAATTTTTCCTGGGATATACTTTTTCAATCATCCGCCATCTTGAACTATTTTTCCTTTCCCTACTACCACATGGTAGTTTGTGCAAAATAGGAAAGAAAACGTTTACTTTGTAATGCACTAGCCTGTCTCGAGCCTCATGTAGCTCAGTTAAACTTGTTTGGAATGCATGTACATTTACTACGATTTATAGACTACACAATATATATAAATCACTTGCTTTGAATAGTGGATATGGTGTTTATAGACTCAGCAGTCAATATTAGAAGAGTTTAACGCCCTTGAATAAATTCCTGCGTTACTTAAAATAGCAGTGGAATACATTTAGGCAATTCAGAAAATAGGAAGGTAAGTTTAAATCATCGTCCGAAGACTTGAAAAGCAAACCGTAAAAGAAAGATAAGCAAATAAATAAGCGAAAAGTGACGAAAAAGTAAAAAGATGTGAGTTTGTTTAGTTTTGCGCACTTAAGTTCACGCGACCTTTCATTGCAGAAATACTAACTTAAGATGCAGTCTTGGTAGAAAAGCAAGGAATTATCTGAAATCTAAACAGGAAAAAGTAATAGAAAACTTTGATCGAGCATATGAGTGGAAGGATACTCTTTTCCGTCACCACAACAACCACGTCTAACAATTCCATTTACATATTGGCTCAATTGATACGCAACTCAGTCCCTGTATTGTTCGTTTGAACAAGAATTGTCACCAACAAGCTATCAATCATGATGTTCTTGAGTATCAGTTGACGTTTTAGTCAATACACTGTAGGTATGCTTTGATAAGTCGATCGAATCTCAAAATAACTCAAGGAAAGCTAATAAAAGCCAGGGCACTCAGATCATTTCAGCATTTTTGGTCATCGTAAATAATAAGATGCTCTGTTTTGCTGTATATTTTCAATTGTGTTACACCAAATAATGGTAAAAGTTTCTCCACACAGAAAGACAAAAGTAACCAACCACCTATTTCTGCGAGAATCATGCTGTAAAGTTTGATGGCACTGAAGCGCAAAAGAAAGCATTGGCAATATGTGCATTGTTGCATATAGATTATGCAAAAATGTTTTATCAGCAGCCACGATGGTCTCGCCAGAACAAAAGCGAGTTAAAATGGCTTTTGTTTCAGCAGATTATATTTAGTCTATTAGTTGAGATGCAGACACACACCAAAACGAACTTGCATCCAAAGCAAATTGACCAAATTGTAGTACACTACGTAATTCAAGCAAATGTTAAAGGTTTAAACCCTACAGTTTCGAACACAAGAAAATAGGCAAAAAAAAAATAACCTTACGGATTATCGTCCTTAGTCAGCGCGTTTTTCGCAGCCTTGGAAACTTCAAGGAACATCTCATAGCTTTATATTTACAAAATAAAATAATAAGAAGCTGCATAATGAGAGTGGTTCATAAGTAGTACCACATTTTGCGCCCAGCACACCTTCATTCGAAGTTTTTGAAAATTCACCGAAATAAATAGACGATTGCCTCGACATTGACAATTGTTTGCTCGAGACATCGCAAACAGAAAACTTGCATCAGCTATTTTTGTACGTAGAATAACTGAACTGTACCTTACCAAAACATGGACTTGGTAACCGTCGCTGAGAGTAGACTTAGCGCCTCTCGCTGTGTACACAGTCACTTCATAATCGTAAGTACATTTTGTCATCTGACTCAGTTGCAGTACTTTCTCCTGGACAACTTTTCCTTGCAAACTGGCTACGTGAAGAACTAGCGTGCAAACAAGGAAATATTTACTGCACATTATGGCGATTGTTCTGCTTGTTTGAAATAACTTCCGAAGTTAAGCCCTCTTTGTGCTTGTCTTGATAGGTCTAAAATGCAAGGACGTTGGCAACCTTCGGGTTATGGTCTTGCAAAATAATTCAAAATTACTTCCGCTCTTAGAAATAGACGCTCAGGAATCCGACGTTTTGTTCAAGCAGGTTCGTAGCCTGAATTTCAGCCGCTTCCTCCGCTCGCTAAGTCACTCGGGGAGAGAGACGTCTGAAAGCACTGGTCGATAATGCTGTCCGATGACGTCACGAGTCAAATGTGGTAATTAATGCAATTTTATTTCAGGCCTTCATTTATACAGCGGTTATCAATCACACACGACCTTCAGCGCAAAAGCGTCTAGACAAAACCTAAGTTTTGGTGGACGTCAATCATCTCCGCCTCCTTATCGACTGTATACAAAATTTACAAAAAGAGTCTTAAACCTTGCAGCGGTCCACTCGTCCACTCGGTCCACTTTTACTTTCAGTATGCTCGGCTAGTTCACTAAATACTTGAAATTTGTAACTGAAGACGGGCGGTGGGGTTTCTCAACGGCCATTCGCATGCATGAATGACCCCGAGATCAAGCAAATCTACACGCGAACTAAATTATTTGACGTATTTGTCTTGGAGCTACGGACTGAACAAGACTTCAACTTCTTATAAACCTTATAATTTTGTAAGGTAATAAGTTATAAGTTTTATAGGTTTAAGTATTGTTCAGTCCGTAGCCCCAAGAAAAATACGTGCCAGTGCAGAAATAATTTGTTCGCTCACGTGCAGATTTGCTTGACTCGTCGGGGTCATTCATACCTGTGAATGGTAGTTGAAAAACCCGACAAAGTTAACGTGTTCTTTTATAGATTTCAAGGAATGTTTAATGCCAATGTAGTGAGCTAGCCGCACATACTGAAAGTAAAATGATATTTTTTACGAGTGGACTACTGCAAGGTTTCAGACTTTTTTTGGCTATCTTTAAAACGGGGAACGGGGAATCGGGGAATGGGAATGGGGAATGGGGAACGGGGAACGGGGAATCTTTAAAATGGGGAATCTTTAAAAGCGGGAATCTTTAAAATGGGGAATCTTTAAAAGCGGGAATCTTTAAAATGGGGAATCTTTAAAAGCGGGAATCTTTAAAATGGGGAATCTTTAAAAGCGGGAATCTTTAAAATGGGGAATCTTTAAAAGCGGGAATCTTTAAAATGGGGAATCTTTAAAAGCGGGAATCTTTAAAATGGGGAATCTTTAAAAGCGGGAATCTTTAAAATGGGGAATCTTTAAAATGGGGAATCTTTAAAATGGGGAATCTTTAAAATGGGGAATCTTTAAAATGGGGAATCTTTAAAATGGGGAATCTTTAAAATGGGGAATCTTTAAAATGGGGAATCTTTAAAATGGGGAATCTTTAAAATGGGGAATCTTTAAAAGCGGGAATCTTTAAAAGCGGGAAAAATGGGGAATCTTTAAAAGTGAGAATCTCTGGGAATTATTATTCATTGTAATTATATCGCACGCTAAAGCATATATGTTTAGCGGGCTACTTAAGCGGTCCAAATCTCGATTCTTACTCTTTGAGATCTGCTACACCGACCGAAGAATTGATCCGCCTGAAGAATTGAACTCCGGACTGTGACGTTTTTAAATCGAGTTTCGCAGCGATAGATATTTGTCCTAGCGTTATCAAGAACTACTGGAAAGACATGCTACTTAACGACAAAAATATGGCACGCACAATGGGTTCTTGGTTTTGTGATAGACTACGCTTGAATTGGCGGCCGAGAGAGCTGTAATGTTTGTTAAAAAGGTGATGTACTTCATGGAAATTGGCTATCTGAACAGTATTAGAAAAAGTACTATTGTAATGATTATGATTTTCTCACGCTTTTGTGGCAAACTCAGTGACAGATGTTTCTGTTGGTTTCCGGCCAGCATGGCGTCTCCATACAAATCTCTTTAAATGTGGTAAAAAGTTTAAGTGTAAAATGGGGTTGACTAGCCTACACGACTTCTACGGTTCGTGACATTTGTACATTTGCCGTTCTCTGTTCGGTCACTCGACCTTTCTTGTCGCTTCACTCGTGTTCATGAAGGGCACTTCATGTTGTGTAATAAGGAGGAATTTTAAGTGAAGTTGAGCCGTTAGATCGTGCTATGGCAAACTTTTTTATAGGTCATAGGTCTGCGTGTTATCTGCATGTCGACTCGTTGAGTTTGACACCTCTGTAATTTGCCGTGTGTTTTTGCATTTTTTAGGCTCATTTCTATTGCAAGATATGCTTTTATAAGCTAAGGCGTTTGATAACGGCTTCCGGCACTAACATTTTGCTGGATCAATAATAGCAAACTTTAAAACAAACTTTTAAAGTGTCTGCATGATCCTTCCGTTGTTTGTCTGTTCCGGTTTGTTTTGCAAAATTTGGGAAAATTTTTGTCTAATGTGCTAATGTCCGTTTCATAATTATAGTGACATTATAGAAAATTCATGTCACGGGGCCTGTTTTTGGGTTATAAGCATTTAAATCTAACCGATTATAGTGTTGCTTTAGTACTCTGTTACTTGAAGAAAAAGACATGAATTTTATAACAAATAACTAGGCATTCGTTTGATACGTTTGGTTTAGCGTAAACTGCAAAGGACTGGTATTATTGATCCATCAAGGTATGAATGCTGGAAATACTATCCGCGGAAATAATTAGCCGCCACCTAAGAAGCAGGCGTTTCGTTATGTCACATACGCAATGCGTCGTATGGCACGCTAAAGAGGTGAAATGGTTTCCTACGAAAGGTCTAACACGACATAAGGGCAGGACCTTTGCAGTTAGCATAACTTAGGGGGAAAAAACGCATTTGTCTATTTTGTCATTTTAGGCAATGTTTTTTTAAGACCGCGTGCAAAGAAAAAAGATAACACTATCATGGCCATCTATAATACGTTCCTGCGTAGGCAATCACATTGCATAGATGTCATTTGGTCACGCACTCACAACATAGACGCTTAGTTTGCATGGTGCTAGTTATTTAGTTGAATTACATTTCGTGTTCTGTTCGGTTATCAGCAACGTTCTTGTTCGTTAATTATAATAATTTGTACATTTCAGTGATGTATAAGAAAAGCTGAAAACACGAGTTTTCTTCTTGAGGACAATTTAATGCGGACTTGTTTTAATGAAGAATATGTTATTTATTTGTTTCTGGGGACGCGTGAAACTTCCCAGTAACGAGGTGCAGTACAGAATCTGGGAAAAGAAAGAAAGTAAATATGCTAAGACTCCCGCCTGGATTCAGGTCACAGCCATTTTTCT
>NW_028301554.1:20635000-20637500 GCF_042242905.1 Orbicella faveolata
AGTTTCATAAGTGGCCGAATTTACATATATCTGGAAGGGGAGGATTGTGACAATATGTTTTAAAAAAAAGTACATATGGTCCCTTGTTCTATAATCAAAATTTCGAGGAAAATTGGGCGAAATATCTCTGTTCAAAAGAATTGCGCGAATGAGCGATTGTTCTCTCTTAACGTTTGGTGAAAACACGGTAATGTTTGTCTTACCGCACTAAAGATTGTTACCTTCATGGATATGGTTGCATAAAAATGCAATTGATTGTGAGTTCTTATGCGAATTGTGTTATTGAAAGTCTTTTGTTGAAAACTGATCGTCCTGAAGTGTAAATGATTGTCGTTTCGTGACAACGAATTTTATTTCGACCAAAATGAAAATACATTTACAGCCAATGAATGTCAAAGGAAGGAATTGTTTATCTTTTGATGATTTTGAATGTTAATACATATGTAAATGTTATTCTTGAACGTTCCTTACGCTCAAATGAAGGTCATATTGGTGTTAATGAGAGTTCATTGACCATAATGAAAGAAATTTGGCCACAAATGAATGTTTATTTTCTGTAAATGAACAGCAAAAGGTGTATTAAGGACCTTTCATATCCCGTAGGCAAGTTTACGTATACATCGCTTCCGCTAAGAAATTCTGAAAGTGCCTTTTCTTATTGCGGATTACGTTTTGGAACCCCAAATGTCGAGCATACACCAGAAACGGCTTTAAGTCTTGTTGCGTTAGCTCGCGATTTTCTTCCGCCATCTTGAACGCGCGAATTTGGCAATAAAATTATTCTGAATTATTCGAGTCGGGCGAATAAATTAGCACGGCAACCAATCAGAAACACTACCAGGTTTTTGGGTAGTGACGTCACCGGACAGCATTATCGGCCAGTACTTTCAGACGTCTCTCTCCCTGAGTGACGAGGAGGTTGGACACGCGCCGAACTGCCTTATGGTAGAGGTAATTAACCAATCAGGAGCGTCTATATTCTTGCAAGTCGATTTGGAGGGAATCGTCGCTCGAGGGAGGAAGAGGATTTCTTGAGGTGTTTTCTCGGCATTAACGAGTTAAGTGATCCAGTTGCTTAACGAAAAAGAAAGGTAAGGGTCTAAAGATTTAAGTTTTCGCTTTTTTCGACCATTTTGTCGAATTTTCCTGCCACTGTTGGGATTCAATTGTAGGAGAGTCCAAAATGGAGGATCGTGGTCACGATTTACGGTGTGCATAATCAACCAATTCTTGCTCCAAAACAATGGAGTTTTCAACCAAGAAAAACGTACCTTCGTATTCTAGAATAGATACAGTTTGTTTCTAAGACGTCGCACCCCATCGCACCTCTTACCGTTCTCTCGCTATATTCGTCTAAAGTTTGACATTTTTTGGCGGTAAACAAGACAGCACTAGCGTCAAACACTAAGGGAAACTTAGTTGTTTTCAGAGTATTTGTTTCTTTTTAACTCGATTTATATTTTTGCGGCTGTAAGATTACAGTGATGTTATTATTTTTACGTCTGGTGCCTAGTAGATTATTGTATTTTTACAGGTTAATGTTGCTCAACGAGGCTATTGACCTTGAATTATTCAAGATCAATAGCCTTCTTGTTGCATCATTTATCTAGGCATAGCTCAATATTTCTTTACAATTGTTGTTCTCAACAGAGATCAGAGTTTACACAACTGATTTCCTTGTGGATATTAATAACTGGTGTTTTAACCAGGAGCTGTGGAATGAAAAGAGATAGTCCATCTTCAATGTCTCTACTATGTTGTAGCTTTGTGTATGCTTGATGAGTTTTCCTTTCTGAGGAGAAAAGTTCTAGTATCAATGATTTACTTTCATGTTTTGGAAACCTGTTCTCCAAAATGTTATAATTTTAGCATATGATTGTTTAATGATGCATTTCTTGACTACCAGTTTTAGACTGTAATATAATGTTGATAATAAAATAATTTCAATTAAAGATATTGCTTTGTATTGTTTTGTTTCTGTAATGTACAGCTATTTGTTTGTCATCATCTGTTTTGCTTATGTGCATGTATTATGTACCTATCTCATATTCGTACAAGGCCCGGTGCAAAATCATCACTTTTGTGGTTGTCCAGAATCACCGAGTGATTATTGGTGTTTTCTGAAAGGACAGCCCAATTTGTCGAGGCAATTGAGGCCCAAGATAAACCCTAAATAATAGTCAACTCAGGTGTTTTGTCAAATACTGTGTAAATCTTACAACTTTTTGTTATTGTTATGGTAACTATTCGGTCCTGAGTCAATAAAGTTTATGGCATTAAACAAAGACAATGTGAAACCATTCCACAGTCAATATTGAAACTCTGGATTACAATAATGTTAAGTTTTTTTTTCACAAAGTTATTCTTAGGCTCATCTAGACACAAAAATCGATTTCCAACCCTAAATATATACAGATGAAGTGGTGGGATAGCTTGTTCCAATAATTGTCTTTTTTATACTAAGAATGAACTGAAGTGTAAATGGGCCTTGAATGCGAGC
>NW_028301554.1:21882500-22011122 GCF_042242905.1 Orbicella faveolata
GGCTGTGTGCGAGTACATGTAGGTCAAAAGTCCTTCACCTTTAGCTTAATTTAAGCTTTAGCTCATCATGTTTATGAGATAAGCATAAGATTTTTATTTCCCCCCTTTTTTTTAAAAGGAAAATTAGGGTTTCTGTATCGAATGTCTTTAAACCTGAAGCTGTAATTCACTGTCACATTCATCAGAAAGGACATAAACATTTATGTGGTAACGCTTACTCAGGGATACCATAACTTTTGGGGTTCACTTTTTTTTTCAACAACATTTTCTTGTTCAGTATACTCAAGATTATTTTCAGATGAGAAAGGAGACTACATAACTCGCTCTTCTAATCAGTCTAATATATATTGGAATGTAACTTTTGGAAATATAAAGGTGCACTGGGTGGAGTTGAGGCTTGTATTGAAGAAATACACTCGAGGGTGGGGCTCTTTTAGAAAGGGGGGGCGGGGGGGGGGGGGCGGAGTTCTTATTGGAAGGAGAGGTTTAAAGTGAATCGTTACAGTAACCCTGTAAACAAAACTATATTTTTTCATGCCCATTTCAAACATAAGTTCACTCTTGCTAAAAAAGTAATCAAATTGAAAAAAGTTTGGAGATAACTTAGAGATGGAATGGTAGATAGACTGTTGCCCTTATTGTAAATCATTCGCATCTTAACTAAAAAGGAGAGCATTGTTAGCATGAATTCAAAAAAATCAAAACCTTAAAAGGCTGTTTTTTCATTGACGGAAATCTAAAAATAGTAGTTTAGTTTAGTTTAGTTTAGTTTTCTGTGACTATACATGTAAGTGACAGAAGTTATGAAAGGGGTACTCTGGAGCCTTGATTTAACAAACCAAAATGTGATATTTTTTGCCATAGTAATAATAATATAGAATATATGGAAGAAAAACCCATATATGGACACCTCATTTTGCCAGATCCTGGGCCCTTCATTATATCAAGGTTCCACTGTATTATAATGGGTCACACAATCATAAGGTTTTGATGTGAAAGTAATAACGTTTTGCAGATGGAAAAATTGCTAAAAATAAATTACAATTTGCTCTCTCTTGAAAAATTTACTTGGAATCTTCACATCTTGTCACTCCCGGAGTAATTATATGTGCAAGAGCAACGGTATATATTGGGAAGTCCTTAGTCGTTTGTATTGTGCTGTCACTTGCAGAAGTTCTTGTCCCCCTCCATTGAAGAGGGTGTACTGGAGGTTAAAATGTTTCAATTGCTTTAACACATTCATTTCTATCTTTGCAGCGGCTACCTTGTAACATCTCCAAGACTTTTCCGTGCCGGCAGCACTCAGGAGCTCTCTGTCAGTCTCGTTAACATCACTGAACCGTGGGTTATCAATTCCACACTTACATATAAAACAAGTGGAGATGTTATTGCTAGTAATGGAGCACAATTTAATAGTGATGCTGATGGCATCCTTAAACTTAAGGTAAAAATTAAATTTAAAGTCCAGCATTCACTGTCAATCAATTTCTGATTCTTAAATCAAAATCTGATTCATATAACAAAATTTTCATCCTGGCAGCTGCCATGATAGACATGACCTTCTGTTTTACTTAAATTCTTTTTACACTGCCTTTTTTATAAGCACCAATTATAAGTTTAAT
This sequence comes from Orbicella faveolata, assembly GCF_042242905.1. Taxonomy (NCBI): domain Eukaryota; kingdom Metazoa; phylum Cnidaria; class Anthozoa; order Scleractinia; family Merulinidae; genus Orbicella; species Orbicella faveolata. Next base: position 21,884,123 of record NW_028301554.1, read on the forward strand.
GTAGTAGGAAGGAGTGATGTGCAGATTACTGATTTCTCAGTATTGCTTTTGGACCGTGGACAATATTGTTCTTAAAACTTGTACACGAAACATTTCTGAAAGAGAGTTCAATCTAATTCTATCTGTGAATGCTATGTTTGTCTCCTTTGCATTCTGGCACCATGCAAGATACAGTGCAGTGTTAGTTGATTAAAATACATTACTTCTTTGACAGACAAACCATAGCCAACTAGTTACTGCCCAGTAAAAATTTAGACTTGGATGGTAGGGTTTTTTTTATTCCTACTACCCTCTTTACTTATTGAAATGACCTAATGAAAATCACACTAGGCGCATTTGTCACTTGTGATTACAAATGAGAAAGTGGCATACAATGGGAATGACAAATTGTTTTGACATGTTACTTGTCAGTAGGCCAGTATGCGTGCAGAGATGTATGTGATCACATCTTTTTGTGACTGCAGATACCAAGGGACTTGGAGACAAGTGGTAAACAGAGCATTGAAGCAAAGTTGTCTGTTTCTGGAGGACCAGTAGATGGAAAGCATGTCTTTCAAAAGAGTGAAACAATCAGCGTTCTCATTCCAAAGAATTCTGTGTTCATTCAGACAGATAAACCCATTTACAAACCAGGCCAGACAGGTAATGCCTTTTGAAAACCCCAGTGGTATAATGATTTGTGTTTTGTCAGCACATACTTTTCAAGGGCAGTCTATACTTGCAGCATAGATCATGAAATTGGGCCTTCACATCTGATGCTCCAGCAAGATATATAATGAGAGGTGCCTTCCTCTCACCCCTCACCCTGAGCTTACACCCTCATGGAACTCATCTGTAGTTGGAGACTTCCTTTGAAAAATATCATTTCTTTATAGGCTTAGAAAAATAGGGAGGAATCAAGAGTAACATTATCAGGGTGCAAAGAAAATCTTTTTTCAGGCTTGCCCTTCGGGCAAGCTGTAACTCTAATGTACTAGCCAAACATCATTCCCACTAACTCCAAAAATTGAGGCTGTATCAGAACTTGAATTTCCTTAAAACAATGTTTAATCCCAAATTAAAATTCATTGCCCATTGGTGCAGGCAAGTGAAGGAAAGAATCCGCTAGCCTGACCACAAAATCCACTAGCCCCAGGCTATCAAACATGACTTTCTTTGCATGCTGCAGCCTAGATAAAGTTTGCAGGAAGTTAATGGAATGATGTGATTTGACTTTCCTTTGTAGTCAATATGCGCATTGTTGGAGTGGATGAAAACCTAAGGCCTTTAAAAGGACAGGTAGAGATATTAAATTGCTCTGTTGAAATATGCATTTTCCTAAAACTCTGTCATGATCATTTATATTAATCTGCCAGATACATGTAGTGTTATTAAGGAATGTCAAACCTGTTTTATAATTTTGTCACTTACTGGTAATTATAAACATTTTAATAAACACTGGTTTGATTTTTTGCAGGTCAAAAGAGTTACCATCACTGTGAGTAGCATTTTTAAAATATCGTTTCTATGAATATTCACTTTGACTAATGATAACTTACTGCTGATTACAGTTTAGTAGTTTGTTGGTTCTTTCTGTGTTTTTTTTTATTGGTAATTTTCTTCCAAGTGTCCCAGTGCAAGTTATCACACTGTAAAGATTGTAATTTATATGAATATCAGGGTTCAAAATAGGAAAAAAAATCTAGCCTGCCAATTTATTAATTTTTGGCAGGCCATACAAATTTTTATTGTCATTTATTGTTTTTTTTTTTTGTTTGGCTTGCCAACTATTGACATTTTTACTGTTAATGCAATTGTATAACTTTTTGATTTTCAGTAGAAATTACATTATTTTTTTGCATTATTGGATCTGTTGCATCGATGTTGCATCTGCCAATTCTCCGTCTGTCCCTTTGATTAGTGCTTTGCTCTTGTTGAAGAGAACATTCCCAAGCTTCTCCAGGTTGTGAATAAAAAACCAAACTTTGACTGTGTGTTAACCCACAACTCTGTCAACTCATATTGGGCTAACAGGATGCGGATCCATATTATAATGCTCCATGCCTTTCTCAACAACTTTGATCTTGAGGGCCATTAGTGCTTCTCGGTTTCTATCAGACATATCTGCCTCAGGCCTTTTTTAGACTAATTCCATATTCATCAAAATGGTCATGTAGATATTGGAAGTTTATATATACTTTAATGTTCTGAGCATTGGGGTTGCAGCCTTCCATAATTTTATCCCTGAACAAATAAATCGCTTTGTTGATGGAACCATGCTCAGGAGTTGCGTGGGACCATTTTGGGTAAAATTACTTGAGAAAACCACAAGCCATTATGCACTTGAAAACTTTTAAGGTCAAGAGCTACAGTCAAGGGATCTTCCCCTAATATTTTTCATGGAGACGATTGATTTGTGGAGAGGAATAGTAGATAAAGGAGAATGGTAAGAGGAGAAGCAAATGTCACAAAACCAGTCTGGTAAATTTGGCCTGCCTTTTCTTTATCCATTTGGCAGTTCATTGTTATTTTTGCCTGCCAAACATGAAATTTGGCTGGCCATTTGGCCATTGGCAGGCCGCTATTTTGAGCGTTGAACATGTTTTCTTTTTTTCTTCTGTAGAGCCCTGGTGGTGTGCGAACAAAGCAATGGAATGACCAGACTTTTGTCGGTGGTAAGTGAAGAAATCCTGTTTAAAGATTACAGTTTGTCCATATGTGTCTCTCTCTGTCTGTCTATATATCAAAAATATGATTGATTAATCCCTTGATTTGCTGATCACTCATTCTATTGATGTATCTGAGTTCATCAGTAGCCCTTTTCATGATTAACTTTTCTCATTTGCACTCTAATGTAAATTGTGAATGTGAAGCAGAATCCACATAATTGTCTAAACTTGCCTCCCACACATGTTGGGTTACATCGTAATACAGTTGAGAAAAGTTAATCGTTAAAAGGGCTTTTTTCCTAATATTATTGATAACCTGATTGCTAATCCATCTTGTCCTCCAAGTCTACAGTGGGTAGTTTACAAAGCTGACTGGCAGAGCTAGCCTTATACTTAGGATGCTTTTGATTTTTCTTTTTCTGGAAAAGCCCCAATATCCCTTTGATATAGTCACCATTCCAATTCTGGAATATGCAGAATATAATTTTTTCCAGGCATTGTACTCTAGAGTGGGAGGCACAGTGGCCTCATGGTTAGTGTGCTCGTCCCTGAAGCGAGCGGTCCAGGTTTGAGCCCTAGCCGGGGACACGGTGTTGTGTTCTTGGGCAAGACACTCAACTCTCAGAGTGCCTCTCTCCACCCAGGACTATAAATGGGTACCGGTGAATTGTTGGGGAAACCTAACAAATTACGGGGGAGTGACCTGCGATGAACTAGCATCCTGTCCAGGGGGAGTAGAAATACTCCTAGCCGCTTCATGCTACAGAAACGGGGATAAGCTCCGGCAGCTAGGAGCCATCGGTCCAAGGCTTCACTTTTTTATTGTACTCTAGTGGGGCAGAATACTCAGAATAATCTGGAATTATGACGTCACTTTTCAATGTGTTGCGAAAAAGGGGGGTCTTCACGCAAATAACCACACTCCTGAATTTGGAAAAAGTACATGTATGCAAGAAGCTAGGTGTTTCTTCTCCTTTCCTTGTGTGAAGAAATAAAAGAGTTGTTTACAAGCATACCTGTAAATAACTACTTATTATAATTAACCAAGAGTGAGCTGACTTGACAGAAAAATCTCAAATCAAGACCTTGTCACATTGACTGAGTGATACTAAAGTGAGGTCAGGAGGGCAAGGTTGAGGTTGGGGATTGTCACTAAAGACCAAACATTCAAGTTTAATAAGTAGTTTCTTATATGGCATATGAAAAGCTGTTTTGGTGTCTCCTTCATCCTTTCTGGCACCAACTCATTTGTAAATAATATTAATGCTGTGAATATGCTGTTCTCCTGATATCGTAGTTCATCAGGATAATATAATTCACTCTCAAAGTTCCTTGTCACTCATCATTTTCAGCCACTACAATTTTTAGAAAAAAAGCAATGGTTTTAGATTTCCTTTTGTTTTGTTTTTCCGGCCCATAATTGCCCCTTGGGAATTACAGGAGAATATTATGCCCTATAGATTTAGCCAGTCGGAGCTTGCACTATATCACCCGCAATAAAAGCCATATGATAAATGCGCAATAATCCACAGCTTAGATTATTCCATGAAGCTTAAGCAGACTAACCATTTTAATGGCCTACAGAAGGAATGGTTTGTCTGGAATATTCTAGAATAGATTTCTTATTCCAGAACAAAGTCAGTTAAACATACTCTTAGATGCTTATCAGACATTCTCGACATGAACTAGACATGCCAGGCATCAACTTCTCAAAATAAAAATGTGTATAATTAATCAGTGCATTTTAGGAAAAAAAAAAACATTGCGCTCTCCTCTGTAACCTCACTTCCATTGGAATCAAAAGTAAGATTTTAGTTTTTCTTTGTCCCGTGACATCCTGCACTCAAGGTGAGTTTACTACATTTACTCTAAATTCCATTGTGCCACAGTAGTTCAGTAGAACAATGAGACTGAACTAATAACTATGTCCATGCAAGGCTAAAACTGCACACTGAGGAGAGGCCTGTTGTACTGCTGACATGTGTAATATCAACTACAGGCATCTAGATACAAGTTACTAAATATTGGTTACAATTCTTAAATTTAGTAATTTTATGAAAAAGGAAATTTATAATTAATTTTTTTGTATCCAAATATTAGGAATTGTGAGTCTAAATTTTGCTTTGTCAAGCCAGCCTGTTCTAGGAGACTGGAAGGTTGAAGTTGTGTATCAGGTATCACACAATTTATACTCCATTTGCCCAAACAGAGAAGTAATATTCCTCCTGAAACTGTAGAGTTTTTTTGTTTGTGAATCAGCTCTAATGTAATATTAATGCAGAAAGTTTACTGGTGATTTATACTGCTAGTTCAGATGTTCATTGCTAGTTGCTTGTTATGGTAGAAATTTCCACCTGTGGTTCCAAAAAAAATTGTCTGCGATGTTTTTCAGACCTTCAGCTACCATTTTCACAGACAATTATTTTCTTGTAGGTTTTATTCCTGGAGTGAGTGCGTAAATTGTATGTTGGAGTCTCAGCCTAGTTTTACTATTTTTGTCTCCCCTAGTTGCATGTCTGTAACCATCTTGATGACATGTACCTTTAGTTAACATGCAATTGCAAAATTAATTTATTTAGCATTATTTTTGTTATATTGAAATTCTTGACCACCAGTGTGAATAGGAGGATGTCTGATTCATTTTGCATTGTGGTCCTTGACTATCATGACTAGTTACACTAAACAATTATTGGATGCAGTTGAACAAAATTTTATGAATTGTCAGTGGCAAATAATTGATCTGAGAGACACTGATAAATCACTGGGCAACACTTTGTGGTAATCAAGTTCAATAATTATTGTTTTAGGATTGATCACCAAGTTTAATTTGCTTTTATATTTAAATCACTCTGCCATTTTTCACACAAGAGTGTGATTTCGATTACGCATGAGCAGTATTTGAAGGCAGTTATTTTCAGGTGACCAGGTGTGCTCTTGGTCAATGAAAGGGAATAAAAAAATGCATTGAATGATTATGTCTCTTATATGATGCTATTTTGATATTTCCAAATAAAAGTGTTGACATCTTTTAAAAATTTTTCCTCATCTTTTAGGGTGAAAAAGAGACACGTGTGTTTAAAGTGGATAAATATGGTAACAAACATATACATTTATACCATGCCTCAGAAAATACTGCCAATCAGAATACAGGAAAACTGTTGTATCCTCAATGTTATTACGCCCAATGTTTCCAACATGCACTGCATGTATGTTGCTTTGATTGTCTTGGCTACTGTATTTTCTGAGGCATGGTACCAATGGACAGTGTTTCTAATTGACTGTCGGTCATGTGCAAGTTTTACACTGGTAAAAACATGTCAAAAACCAGTATTTTGTCATTCCTATAGTTGTTGCTGATCAAATGATCAAGCAGTTGTATGCAGAGGTTCCCTCTTGTCTCTCAAGAGAGAGGAATCTTACTTGCAGGTTAAAAGGTGTTTTTAACTTAGTGTTGGTTGGCAATTGTGCAAGTCACGTAATTTTTCTGCTCTCCAGCACACATAACTGGTACTTTGGCTTGTTTGTTTTTTGTGTATGTTTTCTTTTCACTGTGTTTATTTTGTACAATAACAGTGCTGCCAAAGTTTGAAGTGACCGTTGAACCTCCAGCTTTTGTGTCATTGCATAGCAAAGAGATAACAGCAACCATTTGTGCCCGGTAAGTTAATGTAGCATTCATTGAAGGTCCTACAGTACAATATGTGTGTTCTTGAAGTGGTTGCTTTTAAAGACACATGGAACCTCTTTGCAATGATATTGCCCTACTAAGTAAGTGCCAAAATAACTTACATTATGTCTTACACTGAGTTACGTAGTTCAGTCTAATTAGAAGATGTCTAGGAAGGTAGAAATTTAATGTATGGCTATACAGAGTCTGGAAATCTACAAAAGATGGGGAAATTTAACTTCTCTAGAGACAACACCTCCAGCTAGTAGCTAGCAAAGTCTTGAATAGTTTTCTCAGAGCAAAAACCAGATTCTTATTTTGTGAAATCTGTTCTAGCTGCATGTAGCTAATTATTTTGCCGTCCTGGGTGTAATTTCACTCAATTAGTGATATTAGTTTGGAAAGGCATTTGGTATTTAAAAGTCTTCAAATTTGTGCAAATCATATCCGGTTAATTCAAAAGTCAATTCTGAACGGATGATCAACCCAGCTATAATTACCAGTAACATTTTACATTTTCTGGTTTTCTCAGATATACCTATGGACAGCCAGTTAAAGGAACCTTGTCAGTACTCTTTCACTTAAAAATGCCCAAGTATTGGAAACAGTATGAATCTCAAACAACCAGGACAGGGGAGGTAAATGGTTTATTTCTTCTACAACTTAGAACCATTGCTCCACTTGTTGATGACTGTAGCAATAAACGTCATGGGGGGGGGGGGGGGGGGGGGAGGAGAATTTTCATCCCTAAGAGGTACCAATTCTAAAACAACACATTATATCCTGTCATATTTTTTGGGCTCAATACCCTAAAAGGTACTGTGGAACCACCCACTGCAGATCTTTTTGCAGCTGAACACCCTAAGAGGTACCAAAACGGCTTTTTTAGCCTCTAAAAGGTACGATGGGCACCCCCATTCTTTTGATATGGGAGTCCCCCCTGGGGGGCAGTAACTATGGTATAATTCCATCTTTCAAAAGCTTAGGAAATGTTATGAAAATTTTAAACTGCACACTAAAGAAGAATTGCTAATGACCCCTAATAATATTATTAATATTTTTTTTTTTTGTCTTAGATTAATGGTTGTAGAGATGTCACAGCTACTATAAATTTACAGCGACACTACTTTTATAGTTATGCAAAAATTGCTATTAATGCCACTGTGAAGGAATCAGCCACTGGGGTTTCCCAAAATGCTTCAGGGACTGAGGTAGAGGTCGACAGTTCAAGCACAAAACTGGAGTTTCTTCACACTACACCCAGAACCTTTAAACCAGGCATGGCATATGTTGGACAGGTATAATCACTAAAACACTTAGGGATAAAAATAAAATGTCTACATTACAGATGCCATACCTCCCTTGGCTGTAAGTGCACTCTATCGGGAGATTCTCGTAAATTGCCACTTAAATACTTATAAAACTTCGTAAGGGCTTTTAGATGGGCTTATAAGTGGAGGGCTTATATTCGAGGGTGCTTATAACTGGAATAAAAGACTAGCTATAGCTGTGTTGATCGAAACAGGTTTTTCATTTACTTGTTTTTAATTAAGCTTTAAAACATCATAACAAAACAAATTCAAAACAAAGAAAGCTAAGAGAGGGGGGGGGGCTTATATTTGGTGGAGGGCTAATAAGCAGTAGCTCACAGTATATGAAGCTACAGTTTAGTAAATGGTTGTGGTGTCAAATGGCACTTAGAAGATGTTTTAAACAAGTTTTTTTAAGGAGTTTTTTTTAGTAACTCTTTGTGTGGCCATTATAAGTTCAGGTTTAAGTTGTTTCTCTTGTGCTGCAGTGAGTGTTCATGGAGTAGGTCTGCAGGGCTTGGGCCAGATTGCTATTCCAGGTATGTAACAACAGTTTACTGAATAATAAGGATCATCTGCACTATTCTGTTTTTTTCTCTTGTTTATGTAGTTGAAAGCTACTCTGCCTGATGGAAGCCCAATGAAAGGAGAGTCAGTGCATGTTATTATAAAGGCACGGAAGTCCGACTGGTCATGGTATCATAACAATGCAGTGACAGTCTTTCAAGAGAGGATCACAGTCCCAGCAAATGGACTTGTGGATTTTGTAGTCCCTGGTTCAAACATTATACAGACAGCCAAATCGCTCTCACTTGAAGTGAGTTCTTTTGGTCTATGTATTGCATTGGATATACCATGTAATTAGCACTTATTAACCAAGTAGGAGGTCTGTATGAGAGAATCTTGACTGAGGTCATGAGTTAGGTCTGTACACACGACCGAGGTCAAGATTCTCCCATACAGACCGACTAAGCTCGGTTAATTAGATGACTTGTTTATTAGATGGCAAACAAGAACAATTTGATTTGTTTAATGTAACTTGTTTGTACTAGCTGACATCTTGCTTGTGAACGGCGATGAGCTGAACTTAATAATTATTTTGCCAAAGTTTGCTCGTCCTATTTACTTTTTTTCTCATCAGGCTTTTTGGGACTTCCATAAATAAATATTGTTAGAAGAAAATAGTCAATATTTTACATTTTAGTTTGCAACTTATCCATCGCAAAATGTAACCGGTCTAGGTGCCGGTCTAGATGGGAAAATCTAGACCACTTTCAATATTGATTTCAGCCAATCAAATTCATGAATTTGGTAGTTCCCAGTCCTTGTGAGACAGCCATATAATAATCCGTTATAATTATTCTCATGGTTAAAGTGATTCTGTTACAATGATCAGAGGCTTCTTTCGGGGAATATTGTTAATTAATATGTAAAAAATGTAAAGAAATTACGTTATAGTGTAATTTTAAAATTTAGTTAAGATATAATCCAGATGTATGTTTATAGCAGACATGCAGTTAGCCTTGGTTGCATGTGGTGGAAACCTTATTTCAATCATTTCCCCCTTGATCTGTATCCTCATGCAATCCTGATTTAAAAAAAAAAAAACCTTTCACCTGATAAATGAGTGCAGGAGACCTTTAATTTATAAGTGTAATTACTCATTCCTTACTTGACTTTACTCTCAGTAACATTTAATTTTTTCTAGGCTAAATACAAGGGTAAATCTTTGGCATACCATACCGCTAAACGCTGGAACTCTCCAAGCAGCAGTTACATTTCCATGGAAAGAATCATCACTCCACTGGAGGTTGGAATTATTGCATCACAGGGCTGGCAGAAATTTGCCATTTTATTACCCAAAAATATAAGAGCCTGTTTAGCCAAACAAGATCAAGCAGTTTCTTATATGTGGGTTACAGATAAATTATGAGAAACATTTTAACCAAGGAGTGTGACTCTGAAATTTATATAGTTTACAAAAAAATAAATAATACATTTGTAAATAAAATAATAATGTATATATATTTGAGTACCAAAACCCAAGTTTATATGTTTTTCTGGTAATTAACAACTATAACTCCTTCAAAGAAATTAATAAGAACCTTATAAAAACCTACTTAGCCCAAATTGCCAATAAGTACACCAAAATAAAAATTATATTTTGCCAGACTTCAAAATTTGTAGGTTCTTACATGCTGATTGTTACTGTTTTTATTAGTAACAATAATATTGTTACACTGTACACTGTCTACAAATTTGAAGCACTGAGGTAAAGTACTGTAGTTCTTAATGGGTTTCTTTCAGGCAATTTATGCAAGCAACATGCAAAAATCATGTTATACAAATAATATTCACATGTAAATTTACTCTCTGAAGGCTGTGACTTTTACAATGTAGTGCTTTATTTATTTACAGGTTGGATCAAGTGCTAAAGTAAAGTTTGATTTCACAACCAGCACAGCAACAAAGAACATCAATTTTCACTACCAAGTGAGTCTTGCTTGCAATTGTAATTTTTAATTTGAATTTAAATTGAAGTCCAGAATTTAAATATTCTGATATCCAACAGTGTCACTCTAGTAATCTTGAGTAATTATCAAACACAAACAACTCTGTTTGGCCATATTTCCAACCACCGAGAAGAGAGTTGAAAATAGGATGCATAGTAGAGTATTATTGGTTAAATTTGAGGTGATGGAAATGTGTTCAAACGCTGTCTTGAGTGTTTGATATATCTTCCCAATTGAAACTAAAACTGAGCGGAAAATGAAGAAATAATATCGTAAAATATATATGCTAATTAAGATATCCAAACACCCTCACGGTCATAATTTCCTTTGTCTAAACTTGATGAATTATATGAGTTTTAAGTTTTGTCACTTGCATTTAAACCTAGATTGCCTTCTGATTTCAAGGTATTTAGCCGTGGAATGCTTGTGGCTCAGGGAAGGAAACTTCTTGCAGTTGATTTTCAGCCATCCATGAAAACATTCAAGAATTCCAAGAATGAAGAAATGTTCACAGCCCAGGGATTCATTCAGTTTGCTGTCACTCAGAAGATGGTACCTTCATGCCGTCTCCTGCTGTTCCATGTGCGGGATGACCAGGAGACTGTTGCTGATAATATGGTGATAGATGTGGAGGATATATTGGAAAATAAGGTACTGGTATTAATAAAATTAGTATGTTTAATTAGAGAAGCCATTAACAACTGAATCCCTAAATGGAGGTTGGGTGCTGGAGACATCCAAGAGCTTCCACTATTGGCAGCCAGCTCCTAGATGGAGACCACTCCCATGGCTGGCAAATCCTGGAAACTGAGCCATGAGCTCCCATGCGGAAGGGGAGACAGACACCCATCACACTGAATTAACAGTGGAGAGAGGGAGGGTGAATGCTATCACTGTGAAGGCTGCCAACACGTCTCAGTCCAAGAGCACATGGAATCCTGGTGCCTGCACATATCAAAAACACCACTGTACTATGGGAAAGCAGGTGCTCTTTGTTGTTAACTCCATTAAATTGCATTTAACTGCATTAAATCTGGTAATGTGAGAACATGGGAGAAATTTACTTGATATTTTTACATTTATCTGAAGTGTTCCAACTGATGTGGCTTCTAAACAATAAATCAAAACCGGGGGCTTTGGGGAATACTCCCCAAGAGGAATGTTTGCCGAGATTTGCTGTGTAATTTCTAGGTACATGTTGGGAACAAAAAAATAATGAGCTCTGTGGATGTGTCCCTGTTATCAGCAAAACGGGCTACTATGAACATTGGAAAATCTTAGAAGTCACAGACTCTTGGTTTTCCAACAGGTTGATGTACGTTTTGCTGAGAGCATCAGAAAGCCTGGTGAACCAACAAAACTTATCATAACAGCAGCACCAGGGTCTCGAGTGGCTGTTACTGCTGTTGACAAAAGTGTCCATCTCTTGAAAGAAGGAAATGAACTGACTCAAGATGATGTAAGTTTTTACTGTTGACAAAAGGTACCATAAATTCAAATCTCAAGGTCACTATGTGTAAATCATGTAAGGTGTTTCATATTAAGGATTTTTAAAGTGATAATTGATTAAAAAAAAAAAATTAAATGTGCAGAAGTCCATTCTGTCCATAACATTTACCACAGCTAACTAGGTAATAATAATGAAAGAACCTTAATCTAATTTTGTGAAAAGTTTATTTTGCTGATAAAAGGAACAGTTATCAAACACAAATTAAATCTTGGCAGACATGATATTGTTAGTAATATCTATACTCACTTGATAAAAAATGTTGATGCCTAAATGTTATATTTCTTTTCATGCATGTATTTAGCTAGAGTTATCTAGCATAGTGGTATATTTTCTAAGTCTTTCTGTTGTTTGTTATCATTATTTTTTATTGTTAATAGTATTTTTTTGTGATTATCCTGATAAATCACTGATCCCACTAGACTAGTGAAATGCTATGCACAGATCAGCTGTCTACAATTGAATTAATTTCTCTGGAAATTGAAATAAAGTGTGATTGTATTGTTCCAGAAAGTATCCATTCCTCTCCCACAGAAGGGAATTTTTCTAAGACCCCTCCCCCACCCCTCTGGAAATTCCAATTAAGCTTCATGCATTTCTATTAATTTTTTTGGCGAGGAGCCCCACCCCACAGGAAATTCCAATCCCTTCTTTGGGGGGAGTATGGATAATTTCTGGAGCTGCACATTGAAAGTTTGAACACATTTTGTATTTTACCAGGTATCTTTAACTGCTTCCATGTCAGTGGTGCCCATGATTTACCCAACAAAGTTGGACAGCTGAAATAAAATTATTCTGTCTTTGCTCTTTAAAAAGACAAAAAGCTTTGTAATTAGTTTTAATCTTCCTTTAGGCAATCAATGTGCTCAGCTCTCAGGATGTCGGACCTTCTGTAAAATCTTGGTCAGATTCATGCCATGTACCTAATTGGTGGGGTCCATGGTTGAGACGCAAGCGATCATTCATGCCATATTATGGGTCCACAAAAGACTTGGATGCTTCCAAAGCCTTTGAGGTTGGTGTGAATCAAATGATCAGCGTATGTTTTGTTTATCTTCTTAATGCTATGAGTTCCATACAAGGTCACAGTTTAGCTCTTCTTAAGTCATGGGTGCCAGTACCCAGATCCCAGCTTCTAATAAAACCCCTGTACATGTAGGTGGCCGTGTAATAGAGGTTCCACTGTATTTAGTCTTTTTCAACAGTGAGTCTGGAATAGGGTTGCAAAATTAGAATTACTTGGTCTTGTTCAAAGTAAGGGTTTTTATGGCCCAGTGGCACCCCCCCCCCCCCCCCCCCACCAAATATTTTGGAGAACACCCCCTATGAACTGGCTGGGTTTAAAAGGCTTTACTTTGAGTTTTTGAATTCCTCATTTAAACTTTCTGCCAGTAACTACATGTATTTCTGTTTTGTGCTCAGTGGTTGTTATTCTTATTTCAGATGGTTTAAAACATTTTCAATTATAAAATTATTGGACATTTTCTGTGTTATTGCTGTATTTTAAATTATTTCTATTACATATCAACTTTTTTTCAGGATACTGGTGTCATTTATTTTTCGGATCTGAAGATAAAAACTGCCAAATGTGAGATTCCTAAGCCTCGACGACCATACTGTGAGTTTTGTTTCCTTCATTTTTGCAAGAGAAATATTGTCTTTCCATCTGAATGCATTATGGCCATCTCAAGCAAGCTTAGAGAAGGAAATACAAAACATTTTAAAAGAAAATTATACGTACTTGCTTCTATAAGGTTACTGTAGACTCTAGAAAATCATTTGTATGTGCATCAACTAATGGTTAGCAGCTGTAAAGCTTCAAACATAAAACTAACCGTGTATTTGCAAGTACAACTAAACTTCACAATGACGGTTATTCAGCAGGTAATAGAATACAAAAGTAGGCAGGGCTTTTGCAATATTCTTATTGGTTTTGCAATAAAAATTTACAATAAAAAATTATGACGTTTCAACCTCTCCAAGGTCATTTTCAAGTGCAGGTAAAAATACATAAAATTAGCATAAATATGTTTCTAACAGTAAAAATGCTTTAAAATGTCAGCGAACGGTAGGATGCAATGAAATACATAAGATGAATGATAAAAATGTTTAGGAAGTTAAAAAGGAGACCTAAAACAATTAGACAATAAAACAATACTAATTCAGTGTTGGTTTTAGTTCTTGATGAAAAAAATAAGAAATGATAAGAAGCTGGATGACATTGAGCAAAGTTTTAAAATTTTAAGGAAGTGCCAGAACAAATTTGACTGTCTTATGTTCGAAGTGTTTTTTTTTTTCTTTAATCAAAGAACTAGAACCAACACTGAACAAACAGTGTTTTAGATCCCCTTTTTAACTTTGTAAATATTTTTATCACTTATCTTACATATTAAGATAAGCTCTGGCCTGATGGGCCACTTGGCTCATACACTGTATGCAGACTTTACCTACCTTTTATAATCGAGAGGTGATGCAAAACAAAATGAGAAATAGTAATTATGAGCCTAAATTCACTCAGGAAGTTTATCGTGAAAAATCTTCACGGCACCCATGTTTAATTAGAATCATAGCACCTTTACCTATTTAACTGTTCTCTAAAACAGCTTTGTTGCTTTATCTTTTGGTCATTTGCAATTTTGATTAAATTAATTGAGCGAAGTAAACAATCAGTTTCACAAAATTTGGCCTTCAAAAGTCTACAGTAACCTTAATAGCAATTTTGTTTGTTTTAAGAAATTAAAGCTTGTATTGATACATTATTTAAATAGTGCACAAGTATTTATTGCTGTGATACTATTGGTCTGCTTATGATAATTTATTTCCTGACTAACTTCTACTGACTCATTAATTCTGTTAATTAGTTCATCTGTGAGACAGTTCTTTCTCCTCCTTGCCTATCTCTTCATTTCTTAGCTTTTCGGTTCTAGTTTCTGAAATGTCCAAACCAATCAAACAATCATTAGAAATACTGGATCACCCAATGGCAACTTTTATGAGGCAATGGAAATGTCCCCACTCTGTATACATGAATAGCACTGAAACATTAATTGTCCAGAGTGAAGATCAACCACACAGGCCAATTTAAGCAACCAAACTGCTGGCATAAAACAAGTAGAATTGTTGCTGGATAGGATGTTAGTCCAGCCAGGGCTGTCCTTGCTATGTGGTCAGATGGCAACATCTATGGCAATTCCATGGTATGCATCATGTTTTATCTCTTGGCTAGAGAATGGCACTGGAGGGCAGTGCAAAAGAACATGCACAATGTTTAAACCTTTAACCTCTGAGTCCAGAGTAAACTTTCTGAAACAAAGTATATGCAAAGAGTTTTGGTTTGTGACAAGCACAGAAAAGCAAATTCTTACAAGCAGCATTGTAGAATTTTTGTTCCCTTATTATGCTCAGGTGTATTTCCACCACCCACGATTATTGTAAACTATTATTATGTGGCATCATACAGTTGTTTGCCAAAGTTCCACGTGCAATTGCATAATTATAGCTACTAGGAGAAGTAACAAAAACAAAATGCATCTTTTGTATTGAATTTCATACCATTGTGTAACTTGCTTGGTTAGATGGTCTGTCAGTCAGGCTGCTAATAATAATCCAGCCCTATTTATATGGGCTTGTTAGTCCATCCATTTATTACTCTTAAGTTATTAAGTTAAGTTAACAGCTGAAGGTGTTATGAAGAATGAAGGCAGCACTCAAAGCTGCACTTTAACTCTGTAGATACAGCTCGATATTTGGGCCCAGAACTTGCACCCCTTCAAGTCGATAGAGAGGAATTGGCACCAGATCTTATCGAACGGACAGGATTTAATGTAAAGAAAGGATCTTCCACAAAGAAGGCACCTCGTGTACGTAAAGAGTTTCCAGAGACATGGCTATGGACAGAAGAAACAAGGTTTGTTTGAATCATGATTTAAGATGGATTAACAGTGATCCCACTGTTGGAAGTGAAATAAAATTATTGTACTTTGCCACAATAATATATGCTCTTTGTTTATATTGCTCTTTGTTACTGTAATGTGGGAAATTTAGGGTGGTCTAGGTCTACTGAGAATTTTGTATTCTGTGTTTGGTGAGAGATCAGTTAAGTGTTGTATCTGTTGAGGTTGTTAAGTTGAATTTCACAGGTTAAAAAAAGTGAATTACAGTGGAACCCCGATCTTACGATATGGCAAGGGGACTGCAAAATCTTATTGTTTAATAGGGATATTGTTTTGAACTAACTCCCCTTTTAACAATTTGGTGGCAAAGCAACCAATAATACCATTACATTGGAATGTGGTCATTAATTAATTTTTTCAAGTTGAATCAGTGAGATCAGTTAGTTTCTGCAACATAATACCTCAACTGTAGGTATTTTAGTTACAGTAATTGCAATGGGCACATCAATCACAAATGCAACAACTGAAACTTAACATCATGTCCATCCATAGTTTGTGCAGTGTATATAACTTCTGAAAATGCTGTGTACATATTCTTCAAAGTGTACAGAACTAAAATTTACAGCCAACCAACATACTGTTCCATGTTTCTAAACAGTAGTGTTCATGGTTGACCACGGTTCATAGGTCATTTTCAAAATTTAAACTACTCAAGAAGTTTGGCTTGCCGGTTTTCTTTTCTTCTAACCGTGAAAGGGGATTGAAGAGACTCTTGCTCTCTTGCCCCTGGCTCTTCAAAAGACATCACCAAGTCTCTCAGTTCCCTGACGGCTTCAGTAGCTTCCATAGGTGTAAGAGACTTCAGTTCCATTATGCACATTTCATCATTGTCAGTGTGTCTGATTCCTTGTCTTCATGGCTAGCCTAAGAATGATATCGTTGTAACGAGAAAAACTTTGTTCTTGGGTCGCTAGATTGCCATCATTATGGCGGGAATATCATTGAATGGAATATTGTTAAATCAGGATTCTGCTCCATACAATTTACTGTAACTTTTGGCAGGGCACAGAATGTTGATTGTTAAATCGAAAACATCGGTAAATCGACGATCATGAAATTGGGGTTCCACTGTAGATCACTGTTCACTTGTAAAAGGGCTATTATGAGAAAATGCCCCCTATGAATTAAATTCAATTTGATAAAGCTTCCATCAACTAAATCCTGAAGGTTATGTTTGTATTTATGTCCACAACCATGTCTCTTTGAGGGTATGACTAGTAAGTTTATTTTTCTTTCACTGGATGTTAAGAGAAGGTGACAGGCAAAAATTAAAGGGCCTGTTTCACTTTTCTGTACACTTGCGATAATTTGGTTTTGGGAGCCAATAGTTATAACAATATTAGTTTCTTTGATGAAAATCCTTTTCTATTAATTTTGTGGGAACTGTGAAAGTTGTAACAATGTTCAAGAAATTCTTTGTCATTTCTGGAGGGTTTATAGAGTATAATTATTCTGTACGTTAGTTTCACCATCATGGAATTTTTTTTTTGTATCAAAAAATTAAAGGCAGGACAAACAGTTTTCCAAATACAAAAGGCCATATTAACTATAGAACATGCATGAGAAAATTTTAAATTATCCTAGGCAGTAAATGTTACTGAATCGTATATTTCTATTGGTAAAAAACCTAATTTTGAACCTTCTAGGGTCAATCGAAGCTGTACATTTACATTATTGTGACACAAGTCGATCATTCGCGTCAAATGGATTGTTCATTTGAATGGAAGAATTGTTTCCCTTTGGTTGACTGCTTATCAATGGACACTGAAAATTAGTAACATATTTACATTCAAATCACCAAACTGAAAAGTGTACTTAAAATTGAAAATGCAATCATCGTAGAACCTGTTTTCTTAGCAATGTTGTTTCTCTCTGAACAGTTGCAACTATTATACGAAAGCATACAATGTATGTATGGTTATTTTTCTTTGTAATTCTTTATGCGTAGCTGTAAATGATGTTAAGATAAAGTGGATGTACTCCATTTAGCAATTGGATTCCCTTCTTTGGTCTGAATTTGACTTGAGTTCGTTTTAACAATGCATCATCAGTGATCATGGAGTCAAGGTAATTATATTATTTGGACATCATTCTGAGCAAGAAAAGGACCAGCAAGTCAGGTTATCAGTATGGTGAGACACCTAGACATGTGCAGTAATTTGCATGAACTCTACGATACCAAACCAATGAACACTACACACCACAAATGATGGTGATGAACCAAGAATTCGCAAAATTGATTATTTTGTAAGACTAAGGATGAGCCTATGCATGACATGTTTCAGAGGATCTTCAGGTATTGTATCTGCCAAGACCTGAAGTTTCACATAAGGACCATCACCTGTTGTTTTTTGACTTGTGCTAGAAGGATCTTCAAGTGAGCACATTGATCATCCAACCTGTAGAAAGCTCAAGCTTGTTAATCATCTTTGTATGGGCTTATTTCAGATGTTGCTTGCAATGTTACCTTTTTGTTTTTGATGTGTTGGCACAAAACAGCTCCATTGAATAACTGTTATATTCACACAAATACATTATCTCAGATCTATAAGGCAGAAGACCTGTGGATGTTTGAATGCAGTTTGTGTATGGTGTACTCACATACACAATACAGAATAGCAATACACAATATACATACACAATACAGAATAGCAATTATTGCATGGAATCCTGAGCCAAGCTACTTTGCTTTGGTTTATTTTGGCCTACAGCTCACTCCTCTTCCTATCTGTTTCCTTATTTCTTATTATTCTTCAAGATGATGTGACGGGCTTATTGTTTCTTGGCATTGACAGAGGCTCATAGCTGGTTGTGGGAGATTTGTGAGATAAGGACACACTCAATCTGGGGATTTCCTTCCACTATAAGTAGAGGTCTTCCTGATAAACCCTGCTCTCAACTTCCAATCATTTCTTTTAAATGCATATGTTAGCATGGTTAACTGATGCAATTTGTCTGAAGTGACCAAATAGCTGAGTGTATGGACAAATTATTCTTCTGACAGACTAACAAGAAACTTACTCTTGTCTTGCAATCAATCTCTAATCACTGAATACCTTCACTTCAGGATTATTTTCATCTAATTTCTCCTTGTGTCAATCATAAAATATCAAGCAGATAGGTTAAGATCAATTTTACCCTAATTGGGGTGAGATTTAGAATAGCTTATGGGACTGCAACTGTAACAGGTTATTTCTATCTCAAACTTGAAGCTGTGATGGCCATGAATGCATCAATGGCTGCCCCAGAGTGGTCCAGAAACGGCATTCTCTTTTCATCATATTTCAGTATTGTTCAGTGGTGGGGCCGGTTCTACTGGTCCTGATGGTGATGAGCCAGTTGCGGAAGCTCAAATTGCTGATGATACATTTAAAAGCCAGGAACCTAAGAGAAAGTCTGTGTATGTTCGTAAGGAGTTTCCTGAGACATGGCTATGGACAGAGGAAATGGTCAAGTAAGACTAAATTCATTGGGCCATACGATGTAATAATTTTTGTTATTTTAGATTTGTCAGTTGTTAAGGCACCTGTCTCCATCAACAACTTGTGTAGCTGGAGAGCTCAAAAGTACTTCACTAGATTAGTAGTGCTGGAATCTTTATGGTTTCATATCATGATAATTTTACAATGTAAACTCAACTGGCCTCTTATAATTTGCAACATCATCATTAATGACTTTCAGGCATTTATCTGGGTGCTGTGGTTGTTCTTATCTTGTTTCCTCAATCAAAAGTGATCAACATGCCACATCTATAGCTCTGAGAAGTATAGTAACTGTTGAGTTCCTCTCAAGCAACATTGTTTCGAAGTCTTTTCTATGTGGCCTATCAGTTATAGGTTGCGTTTTTACTGGGCCGATAAACTAGCTGAACACTATTTCTAGGTGTTTGCTTACAGACCAACATTTGCTAGTTAAACGTGACATCTGTTTTCACTGGAAATTTAACCCAGAATTTAACACGCTGACTCAGAAGATTCAAATTACAAAAGCGCGCAACTTTCAAATATGGTTGAGAGAGGAAACGCTTTTAATGTCTTCTGTTGTGTTGATTCTAGCTATATTTATGCAGAGGAGATTGAGAAAATTCGTATTAAAAGAGATTTCTCAAAACATTAAACGGTAAAAACGAACGATAAAATCCGGTGTTTCGGAGTAGTCATGACTCCATTATCAGAGATCGAGAAGGCATTTCTTTTCCAGAGGATGCCATTAATGTCCCCAGAAATGAGGAAGATGCGACGAAATGTTGTACTGCAGGAACTTTTTCTGCACGTCAGGCGACGCCGTGTCATAGGTAGGGTTCTGGCCGAGGAACTGGAGAATCTAGGGGGACCGTAGGAATGATAAACTGAAATGAGAAGGACAGTTGAACTGGTCTGCTGCTTAAAGTTCTGTTTCGCAAACTGAACCGCGATACGAGGGTGTGGTAAATACTATGGCCAGATTCTTTGGCAGGCGTCTGTCACTACGCACAATGTGATTGGCTACAGCATTTACCGGGGCAAGTTATACCATCTCGCGAGGTAGTATAACTTGGCGTGAATTTCCGGTCACATAGGCGAGATAATCGCTTGTTTTTTCTAGTGAAAAGAGAGTGCATTTTTAACTCCCTTAACTCAAGATGCACTGTTTTCACTGCATCTCTGGACTTTTCCGACTTTATCTAGCCAAAATTGTCCCAGGGGAAACACAACCATTATGCAGTAATTTACTCTTCAAACAGCTGTGTATTTAACAGCAGGACTCACCCAGTTGAGGGAGTGGTCAATTAAGATGTTTATTTTTTGTGGTATTTTTTATTTGTTTTTATTCCTTTATTTGTTTGGTTATTTATTTCATGTTCCTGCAACAAACTGAATTCATATAAATTTTTATTCACGTGCCTTAGTCTTGTGATGACAAATTATACAACAGATCTTTAACAACGGTTTTTCAAATTTGTTATAAAACTGCAAGTTAATAATTCACAACATCTTACATTTAGAATTGATAATCTTAGTTTTGTCTCATCAATCTGACAATCCATTTTGTCTATATCTTTTGATGGAAGGGTGTAAATAACTTTTTGTCATTATTGGAGCTTTGTTCTTGCTCAGTGTCCTCGATCATGTCTCTTTAACTGTTTTGATTAATTGCATGTTGTTGTTATGAGGACTTTAACAACTTTGACTCTTCGGCATTCTTTCTCTAGCAATAGCATCAGTTTATGTTAAGTGTGTTTTCTCATCTTAAAATACTTTTGTATTATTATTTTTGATAATCTAACCAAATATTACATTTTAATGTTCAGAAAAGAATCAGTTCATAGTGGACAAACCAAACTACATAAACAAGGCAATTTATGAGACACCCAATATTAGATATATTTACTGCTGGCTAAATTAAGGCAAGAAAAATGTGAAATTAAACCACTTTACTTAAATCTTTGTCCCTGAACAATGCAGCAGTTTTGTTGACAAACTCTGCAAAAGGAACAGGGTTATTGTGGAGCCTGTTAGACTAGATACATGTAGAACAATCCAAAAAGTATCAAGGTGTAATAAATTAAATCATCTTGAACACTTTTAGATATGTCATCACGTCAGTACTTCCATATAAAGTGGGCTTGGCATTCTAAACATCATGATATTCAAGCCATCATAAAATGGTTTAGTTTTCACAATTTACCTAGACCCAAGATGTATTTTGAGTATTCTCCTACTATAGATGACCTCAAAGAAGGGCCACCTTCAACAAGGTTTTTAATCATTATTTTTTGGCAGTTATTTCTTGCCATTATCCTTAGAGCTTTTTTACCTGAAAAAAAAAAAAAATTGAGAGCATCACTTTACCTTGGAGGTATTTTATCAGACGTGGTAACTGAATTCTTGTCTTGTATGTAAACGAAATTTTGTAGACAAACTCTACAGAAAGAAGAGAGAATTATCATGGAACTTGTTGGTGTAGACATAATGTGAAAAATGTAAGATCAAGCAGGAGGGGGAAGATGATCATCATCTCAAGGAACATACATAGAAGTGGTTTGGTCATGTCTAATTTGTTACAGTGAAGAAATATTACAAAGGCTAAACTGGAGTAGTTCATACTGCTGCATCCTGAAACCTTAGTACATGGTTACCTGGCCTATTTGAGATGTTACTTGAGGTGGTACAATTATTTGGTTTACAGGTTGGAACGAATCAGCTCCACTGAATAGGCGTATGTACCCGAAAAGTCGGTGATATCATGATGTGCATCATAGTCTCGGGATCTATAACATAGAAGACTTGTGGATGTTTGGAGATGTATTGCAGTTGAATGCAGTTAATTTATGGTGTACATGTACTTACATGCATAATTAAGTCTGCATCAAGCCAGTGGCACCTCAAGGCCAGAGCTTATCCCGGTTTCTGTTGCACGATTGACTAGGAGTATTTCTACTCCCTCCTGGATTGGATGCCAGTCCATCGCAGCATTTCCCCCTGGCGTTACATGTAGCAGTACTCATTTACATACCAGATTGGAGAGAAGCACTGTGAGAGTAACATGTCTTGTCCAAGAGCACAACCCAGTGAACCGGCCAAGGCTGAATCCAGGACCACTCGATCTGGAGTCCAGCCTGCTAACCATTAGGTCACCACACCCCCCGCACGTACGCTGATAGATTTGTGTACATGATATAGCCACTGCCCAAGAACAGCAAGTAATCTTCCATCATGTGGAATCTTCAGCCAAGCTGGGTAGCTTTTTGTATTGCCTACAGCTCTCCCTTCTTCCTTTCAATTTTCCCATTTCTCATTACTCTTCAACATGATGTGACTTGCTCGTTGTTCCTTGGCATTGAGGCTCCTACCTGGTTGGTGGTGGCAACTTGCCACATAAGGACATACTCAATCCAGGGACTTCCTACTGCTATACATAGAGGCCTTCTCGATTAACCAGGCACTCTTCTTCCATTAATATTAATTACCATTATATACATATATTCATTGAAGTGACAGACTAGCTGTGTGTATGGACATTCTTCCGACAAACTAACAATAAGCTAAGTCTTGTCTTTTGAGTAACCTCTAATTACTGAGTACCTTTTATAGTTCACTTCAGTTATTATCCTGTGATTTCTCCTTGTGCCAGTCACTTTAGCATGGCGGCGGACTTCTGCGAGTGGCATTGTTGGTCCAGGGCCTCTTGCTACCCGGCTGTCTGCCCCTAAAACTCCAAAAAGAGCCTTTAGGGGGAAGACTAAAAGTCAGCAACCTAAGAAAAAGTCTGTGTATGTCCGTAAGGAGTTTCCTGAGACGTGGCTATGGACAGAGGAAATGGTCAAGTAAGACTTAATTCTTTGGGCCATGGTGTAATACATCTGTAGTCATGGTGATGATTCTGTCTCCACTGACAACTTGTTTAACTAATTGAGCTTAAACGTCGATGTACTTCACTAGAATAGTAAAATAGGTGAAGGTTTGAACCTAGTGTGATCGTCCGGGTGACGGTAGTTCTGAAAAGCACCGTTGTTGGTCACCAATAACACTTCTTTTCAGAATTGCCCTCACCTGATCATCGCACTATACAAACTACAATGGTAATGTTAGAATCTTCATGGCATCATATTGTTATAGATTATATTACAATGCAAATTCAACTTGCTTCTTATAATTTGCAACATCATCATTAACGACTTCAGGCATTTATCTGGGCACAGTGGTGGTTCTTACCTTGTGACTTCAATAAAAAGTGATCAACATGCTGAATTGTAATAGCTCTGAGAAGTAACTGTTGAGTTTCACTTAAGCAAGCAGCCTTGTCTGGAAGCCTTTTCTATGTGGCCTATCAGTTATATACAGTAATTGCCTCTTCAAACAGCTGTATATTAACCAGCAGTGCCTGTCCAATTGGGGGAGTGGTGTTTGTTTTGTTTTGCAAAAGGAACGGAGTTCAGTATTGTGGAGCTTGTGAGCATAGATACATGTACAACAATGAAAAAAGAAACAAACAGTTTATCACGAGACAGGAAATATAAGTGATAGAAACCGACATTTCGGTGCATCTTGTGCAATTATCAAGGTTACATAATTAAAGATAAAAAGCGGTTTGTGAAGAGGCTAAGTTGAAACGAATTTTCAAAAGTCTTATAAGAAACGATTTGGAAATACATGAGACAAGAAATATAAGTGATAGAAACCGATGTTTCGGTGTATCTTGCGTAATTATCAAGGTTACATAATTAAAGATAAAAGGCGGTTTGTGAAGAGGCTAAGTTGAAACGAATTTTCAAAAGTCTTTTAAGAAACAATTTGGAAATACATGAGACAAGAAATATAAGTGAAAAAAACCGACGTTTCGGTGCATCTTGCGTAATTATCAAGGTTACATAATTAAAGATAAAAAGCGGTTTGTGAAGAGGCTAAGTTCAAGCGAATTTGTGTAGAAGAGTACCAAGCTAATTACATGAATACTTTAGCACGAAGAGAGTCAGACTGCACATTCAGTGCTGGTTTAAGATATTGAATACACAGCATTTCATTAACGAGGCAGTCAAATTAGTTGATGACGGAATCAATAAGGTGATTCGGATACCTCAGCTTACGGAAGACTCCTCCCAAGCGTTCATCAACAGGTTTATCACCTCGAGAGTCGCAGTGGACCAGCCCAAACAGCATACCGATGACGCCATCCGGATAGTTATCCCCTATAAAGATCAGGATGCTGCAGTGTCTGTCAAACGACAACTTAGAGATCTTAGCAGCAAGGTGCAAAAGACCATCCAACCCGTGTTTACTAGCCGCAAGCTTAAACAAGATCTAAGCCTGCGTGAGCCCAAGCCTAACATCGTGACCCAGCAATGCGTTGTTTATTTATTCAAGTGTGACCTGTGTGATGCAGGTTACGTCGGGTACACAAAGGGCCACCTTCACACGCGCGTTGAGGGACACTGTCAAAAGGCGTCATCTGTTTACAAGTATTATTCCAAAGAACATAACACTGCTGTTCTGACCAATTTCTTAGCACTCTTCAATGTAATCAAGAAATGCACGAACAAATTTGACTGCCTTGTTAATGAAATGCTGTGTATTCAAGATCTTAAACCGGCACTGAATGAGCAGTCTGACTCTCTTCGTGCTAAAGTATTCATGTAATTAGCTTGGCACTCTTTTATGCAAATTCGCTTGAACTTAGCTTCCTCACAAACCGCTTTTTATCTTTAATTAAATATGTGATGTTCATGGGACTGGTTACTGACACGTGATTCTTTAAGGCATCATAAAATGGTTTAGTTTTCACAATTAACCCTCCCAAGATCTATTGGGAAGATTTTCCTACAATAAGTTACCTCAAAGAAGGGCCGGTATCAATGATTGAACCTGAAAGGGTAGAAGATCGTTATCTTGAGAGAGATGGAGGTGGTTTGTCCAAGGGTAGTGTGCTCATGAAATGATTCAAAGGCTAACGAAATGCTTGTTTCCTCCAACTAACCACATACACATTGTTGTATGCTGGAGACTCGAGGCTTGTAAAAATCAACAATCAACCTCAAAGATCTCATTGTGAATTAATAAATGTGTCATTTGTTCAATTTTCATGATGTGTTCGAGATGGTACAGACGTTATTTAAACATTGGAACAAATTCGATAAACACTGTGTTCTCGATTCAAGATTGAGTTTAACATGTTTTCCTTGGTGTGTATACATGTTCATTCTTACCTCCTTTAGAGTAGCAGGTTCTACCGTGCCATACCTTCATGATCAGTCAATTTAGACTTTGCTATGTTTTACTCTGCCAGCAGCATTCTCCCCCCCCCCCCCCCGCCCCTCTTCAATTTCCAAGTATTTGAAAAGCAAGATAAATTTGTTACTACGTTTTCTGAAAATACCCTTGCATTGTGCTTATACTCTCTTTGACCATAGCTCTTGACCAATGGGCATGCGAGAACTCAGCCTGTCCCTATAAAAAGAATTTGGATATCTTGAGAAGCTTATTACCTTGAACAAGCTGATAAGCTTCTGATATCTTGTCTGGCAGTCCGACACAGCTGGTCATTGCCTTGGAACGTCTAGGAATGTCTAATTTCTGAGCTTCTCTTCTAACTGTCAGTAACTGTATATGTAAAGTATTATTTTCTTTACACTATCCATACATTGTAGAGTAGATAATATTCAGAGAGTCAAGAAAATCGATAGGGGCACAAGCACAACCAATATTAAAGAAAAATTACAGCAAAACCCTTAGGAAAAATTACTGAGATGGCCAGAATGCAGGGAAAACTGACACAAAGTTTCCTACATGTGACATTCTTTCATATTTTTAGGGTCAGTTGGTAGTGTAGCTGCAATGGGAGCCCCTGGCCCTGCAGCTCTTCTTCCCATTGGTCACACAGCATTAATCAAAAGGCTAAAAGCCAGCAATCTAAGAAAAAGTCTGTGTATGTTCGTAAGGAGTTTCCTGAGGCATGGCTATGGACAGAGGAAAGGGTCAAGTAAGCCATTAGGCATTGGCCAGGAAATAACATTATTGTCCTGTTAAATGTTTTCATTTGAACAGGTGTATCCATTTAAAACATATTTGTTTAACTGGTGAAGTACAAAGGTTACCTTTCGTGTCACAGGTATTGATGTTCCAAACACAGTTTGGAATCTCAGCTTAACACTCTCTTAATTTGGAACATCAACGCAAATGCTACACCTGTCACTGATCGTGCACAGTAGGACATGTTATGTTGTTTTGTCATGATCAGTTTGGTATTGTATCAACATGGTCAGCACGTGATTATAGCGAGGAATATTGTATCAGAAAGGTGTGGAATTTCAATCAAGCAAACCCTTTGAAGTTTTTGCTGTATGTAGCTGTTCTACCTATCCACTTCCCGCAACACGTACAGTAATTACGATACTATCAAGGCTAACATTACTTGCAGATGTGTGAGTGCTACCCATAGTTACAATTAATACTTAACAATACTCAAGTTAAACACTAATAGACCATTTTCGATATTTTAAAATTCCAGCTTAGCTCCGAGGCTTGAGGGAATAAAACAAAAGAAATCACATTGAGGTTAAGTGATGAATAATTCATTTCTTTTGTATTATTCCCCCAAGCCTCAGAGCTATGTTAGAATTTTAATATATCGAAAATGGCCTATTGTAATAGGATTTTTTTTTCATTAGCTTATCCGTACAAAATATAAATGCACCACTTTCAATATTTTTTAATTAGCTAACTTTACACAATTTATTTTCTAGTTTTAATACTATTGTGAAATACTGCTAATAGATGCATTTTTACACATCTTGAAAGGCACATATAAAACCAATGTGGGTAGAATAATGGAATTAAATATTATAAGAATTCAAGAATAAGGTTTTTAGGTATTTGTTTGAGACGTGGTTGTGGACAGTTTTGGTACATTAATACTCATTGATTGATGGTCATCTGTATTATTTTTTAGGTTGCTTTACTATACCACTGATTACATTATATATTTTGCATCAACACAAATGCTTTGGGATATGATACTTTAAAACTGTACTGTCAATTGATTGGTTAGAATTATCTTTAAAAATGTTGTTTGAAGGTGGCTCATGATGGTTTGCTTTTGAAGACCAGCCATTAAAAGTTGGTGATTGAAATGTCCCTCAGTTTCTTTTACATAATAAAGCCGCAGAATTCAGTTTTGAAACACGGCCAGTTACAAGTATAAAGGTATAAGATAAGGGTTTTTTTCGTAAAGAAGTACTGAGATGACTTGCATGTCACCAGGGCCCCTCTGTATACCAGCCATGATGCTCAATAGACCACCCTGGCTAAATAAAGTCCTACTTTACAGTTACTTTACTATGAGGGGAGTGAGGTCTCATGACTAGGCATGTACCACTGAATTGAATCTATGAAACCCTGAACCATTATGAGTTACTTAAACAATTGCAATTGACCTTGTTTAGACAATTGGACAATCGATGATGGTGTGGGTCTAAGAATGCTTCAAAATATGATAAACAAGGGCGTTATTTTATCAGAATGCTTCTAGGACACATGGGAGTTCTCTGGCAATTATTTTAAAAACAAGAATTGAGCTAAAAGTATGCCACTTTTCTCAGTTCTTAGGAAAGAGTTCCGTTTTTATGTGGCTTCCTGTACAGTACTAAGTAAAATCAGATCTTGGACAACTATCTAATCAATTGTTATATCTAATTAATTATTATAACAAAACTCAAACCATCCCTAAACCTGCAAACAGACTTGATTTGCGCAAAGGTATTCACTTGAAGAACTTGTGATCCTTTGTTATTATGCTTATTTGTAGAGACTGTATAGAAATTAAATCTTCGCATTATTTATTCACTTTGCCGTGAGAATGGTGTCACAATGACGCCGAAACGTCGGCTTTTAACGTTAATATTTATTGTATTTTTGTATTTTGTTAACAGCGAAGACACAGGCAAGACAACGATTATGGCTAAGGTTCCCGACACTATCACCAGCTGGATTGCAAGTGCTTTTGCTATGTCTGAGGCATCTGGGCTTGGTGTCTCAAAACCTACTTCACTCAAAGTGTTCCAACCATTTTTTGTCTCCCTTACGCTCCCTTACTCGGTGATCCGTGGCGAGGAAGTGTCCATTATAACCACTGTCTTCAACTACGAGAAAAAGTGTCTTACAGTAAGTCTTAGATTTCTGAATTCGTTTTTGGCAATCAATTATTTACCTGATTTCCAGTTAAGAAAACATAATAAGATGCAGCTTCACCAGTTGCACAACTCATGCAGGTGGTACAAGTTGACCGGCCTGCTTCCAAATCAGGCCAAGTGTCTACTATGAGATACAACGTCTTCAGTCCATTTCACTGAAACGTTTCACACCAATCGTACACATGATAAGCCTGTTTTTGCAACTCGTGCGGTTCAAGTCATACAAGCACATCAATTTTAGCCTTCATGATTTGAACAAACCAGTTTTGAGTATTGGACAAATTCCCCTTTGGAGAATTTCAATTTCAATATGTTGTGCCTGGGATTATTGTCAATTCTTTTTTCCATAATGTCATTTAAAACAAGATGCGGATATGAATTGATAAATGTTCTTGGCTGTTTGAATTAGCTTCAAGTCGGAACTTGAGTAATCTTGTTCATGTGACGTCATTTTGCTCCAAAATCATGAAATGGAATATATGTTTGGTTAGTTACCACGTTTTGGTTTAAAACAGAAACGTGGGATGTGAATGTAGTAGAAAATGATAGTTGAACTAAGCAATGGCAAATGTTAATCTTACAGATTCGCTTGGACCTGCAAGAATCACTATACTACAGAATACTTTCAAACTCTTCTCAGTCAGTTTGCGTGTGCAGCAATGAAGCCATGTCTGTTCGTTTTAACATTGTTCCCAAGAAGTTGCGTGAAATTCCTCTGACAGTTATTGCCAAAGATGTTAACTCTTCAGTGTGCGATGAAGGCGTGGAACAGATGGTTCTTGGAGTCACTGATGCTGTGACGAGGAAGTTACTTGTTGAGGTACGTACAGAGCTAATGTTAGAGAGAACAGTGCTAGTACTTCATATTTCCAGACGTTGGTGATGTAAAGTAGTAGAACCATAAGAAAGAAACAATGCAGCATCCAAATACCATCGACAGGTAAGCAATATGTTGTCATTTGTTTCCTGTGCCGAAAGAAGGAGCTGAAAAGTGGCCTGTTACCAGTGCCGGGGGAGGGAGGTACTCCCTTATATGGGCTGTATAGGTATGTGCGGCCCCAAAGGGTAGGGTTTTACAGCCGTTGTGGTCATAAACAGGGTATCGATTTTGGCCATTTTGGCCTTAAATAGGGTATGGTTTTAGCGCTCTAGTCTTGAATTGGGTATTTTTCTTGGAAGAAGCTTCTTTTTCATCATTATCAATGAGACCGTCAACAAAAGACCTTCATAACTTATGTTTAGGGCAACTATGTCAGCCGCAACGGTCATAAACAGGGTATCGGAAGTTTTGGCCAAGTCATAAATAGGGCAGCAAAAATCGCAGATTTTGGTCATAAATAGGGTAAGGGTTTTTAGGAAGTGGGCCGCACACCCCCACGCAACTTTTCTGGGAGTACCCCCCGTGTACCAGTGGTACTTAAAGCAACATTTCTATCTAGCAATAAACTTTTTAACCGTCACTGATACCCGTAGCGAGGAAAATCATCTCACAGGAGAGCAAAGTTAGCCAGCGTAGTATTTGTGGGTGTTCCCGTTTGCACTCGCTTCTATTTTTGTGCACCCCAAAATGTAGCTGGGAACACTTACTACACAGGCTAGCGTAAAATGTAAATTAGAACTGAGTCGTAAAATAGAAAATGCTAACTTTTGCAATATTTCTGTCTTTAAAAGCCTGAAGGAGTTCGACAGGAGTATACATACAACACCTTTGTATGCCTAAAAGGTACAAAACATTACTATCATTTTGCAGCACTTAGGATCTAGCTCTGAAGAGCATAAAGCTTTGAAAAGTTTATTTCACCTTATGTATAATCTTTGCAAAATTTCATTTCTAAGCAAGCAGTTTTAGAATTCCTGGTGTCAGTCCATTTCAAGTTATGATTATTATTCTGGTATTTTTTGTTTCACCACTTTCCTCTATTCTGAAGATAAATATTACACTTGAGAGCCAGGATTTGAACACAAAGTGACAGCCAGTTGCAAAGTGATGGAGATTGATTTCAGCTCATAGGGAAGCTTACTTGTTGAGAGGAAGTCAGTAAGAAATGTGTTAAGAAAATACAAGAAATTTTATTTGCCTCTGGATGAGGTAATATGAGATTCGACGTTTACCGTTTCAGACCACATTGTAACATTGATAAATACCTTTTAGATTGCAAACTTCTTTCATGCGAGCCATATGTTCAAAAAACCGTCAACCTTATGTGTAGCCTGTAAAGAGCAAATAATGTGACTTCAAGGGAAATCGTTTCAACCATAGACAGGTAATGAGTTATTCTTTACACTCGGCTGTTGTTGCTTTTCAAAGATGACGAATCACAGTTTAATGACACCATGGACATCTCTTTGCCTAAGAACGTTGTTGCTGGCTCTGTTCATGCAGTGGTGTCAACTGTTGGTAAGTTGTGCATTGTGTTTGCTTGTTGTTGTTGGTTTTTTTTTTGTTTGTCTAAATTCAACTTAAAAACCTTGAAACTCTCTTCTTACTTGCTCCACTCCTTTCCTCCTTTTGTCTTTTATGAGTGTACAATGTAAATCTTGTAGTCTGTTTTCCTAGAATAGACCATTTCCGAGTTACCTTGTGCCTCTGTTTCAGAACGAGACCTCGTGCAAAACCTTCCACATGAAAATGAGTTTGATTTGCTTGAAAATGAACGTGTAGGCGGAACACAGTTTCATAGGAATGGTTCCACACGAAGACTCGTTTTGAAAAAGAGGCAAAAGCCAACTCGGAAATGGCCTTCTTACTCATCATTTTGTTGTTGTTGTTCAGGGGATCTAATGGGACCAACCTTGAATGTTGGAAGCCTGTTGAGGCTTCCTTATGGCTGTGGTGAGCAAAACATGGTGAACTTTGCTCCTGGTATTTACATCACGCAGTACTTGTCAACTGTTGGGCAACTAACCACATCTGTGAAAAACAAAGCCGAAAACATCATGTCAACAGGTAAGCTAGAACCATTGTGGAGAGTAAGAACTGGCTGTATTTGTAATCTTCCAAGTTTGACGTGGAACACTTAGCAATGTAACATGCTTGTTTTGTATGTATTAGGATACCAAAGAGAGTTAACCTACAAACGAACTGACGGATCCTACAGCGCTTTTGGAAACAGAGATAGTGAAGGAAACATGTGGTGAGTGGTTTCTTTTAACATGTTATTTTGGTGCTCGGCAATATTCAATACCTGCTTTTAGTATAAATCTACTAGCATCCTGTCACGAATCCCGTTCTCTGATTGGCTACGCTACTCACTATCTATTCTGTGATAGATAGTAAGCAGCGTAGCAGTGTGTGCTTGTTAACGAAATGAAGGCCGTTTCTTGGCGTTTGCGGAGTGTCTGTGAAGAGGATTTAGATAAAGTTTTGATTTATACTAAAACAATTAGATTATTCGCTCTCGATTTCTATCGCGCGACAGTTGACGAGGGCGCACAACTATCACGCGATAGAAATCTCGAACTCATAATCTTATTGTTTATTATACCATGCCATAGAAAATACAGCCAATCAGAATACAGGAAAGCCGTTGTATATTCGACGGTATTACACCGAACCTTCCCATCGTGCGCCGCGCGTATGTCGCATTGATTGTGTTGGCCACTGTACTTGACGTGGTATAAAATAGATATGCAACGCTTTCTCTTAGTATACCATGGAATATCCCACGTGTAAAAATAAAATAAAATAAAATAATGGTAAAGATACATTTTCTGTGGCATACACTCTGAAAGACATTTTCTTGGAACACTTTCCCTTGGTATGCCAGAGTTCGTCTTCCTTGCCAAGCAGTTGCCTTCATTTCCTTGTCATTGTCCTGTTCCCTCGCAAGTCCTTTCTTTGTTACTTAACCCTTTGACGCCCAAGGAGCCGTATACGGCTACTAGATCTATCCGTTCAACAGTCGGTTTTGGATATCGACGGCATTCTGACGTAGCAAATTGCAAAACAACGTTATCAGTTTTGGTGCCAAAAATGGTGGTAAAATGGCCCATTTAATATACGTATAATTGATCAAGGTCCCATTTCCAGGCTTTGCTCATAATTAACACCCAACTTTTTACGGCAGCTTGAAAGAATATGAACCGCAAAAGGTAACGGGAGTAACAGGACCGAGAAAAAAGAAAGGAAAGGGGCAAGAAAAAAATTCGGAACAATCGCAAAAAAAAAAAGAAGTCCAAATTTTGGCTTATGCGCATGCACCAAATTAAAATATTCTACAGTTTTGAACCTAATCTTGGGGAAATCTATCTGTTTGGTAAAAAAAAGTAGCTTTTTCAGCAAACCTAAGGCTCATTTAGCGTCGTGGCAGCCAAAAAACTGGTTTAACGGTTAAAAACGGCATTTTCTTGGTGAACATTTGGTCGTGAAAGGGTTAAGGTGTTTTTTTGTGCAGGCTGCAAAAAAGTAGAGGGGAACGGGAAAGCTAACAGAGAGGTTAAGAACGACATTTACGGCAAATGGCAGAAATATTTGTACACAATTAATTGATATTTGCTATTAATAGATTGACTCTTTTCCTATTGCTTTGTTGGATTAATGTAAGGATTACAAGCAGTTATTAAACTGGATTGATATAAAGATCAGAGACAATTACTGCCGTTTGCCGTTATTCTTAAACACACCAATGTCTAATTGACAAATTAAAGGCTTGATTTCTTGATATTACGGTCATAATTTGTGTTCTTGTTCTCCTTGTAGGTTAACAGCGTTCGTGCTACGCTCATTTGCTCAAGCACGTCCTTTTATCTTCGTTGATCCAGGGGAACTAAAGACGATACAAAATTGGATAACCAAAAAACAACTTCCAAATGGCTGCATTCCCAAGTATGGAAAACTTTTTAACAAGCGCATGAAGGTTAGTAAGCAAAGGCTCCTCTTCCTTCCCCCCGCTCCCTCCGTACAAATGTCTGGTCAATAGACATACATTATTGAGCATGTACAGCTCACGTCTGTTGTTAGGTATTGTGCAGGGACCTTTGCTAAGTAAAGATAAACAGTGATGCAGACCGTTGCATCGTTTGTTTTGGATCATTTAAACCCTTTTGTGTAGAAAATGTATTCCTTAAGTAATGAAAAGGTAGACCGGTACTGAAAAACTGTTCCTTTATTAGGGTGGTGTATCAACCGAAGCCACTCTTACAGCATTTGTTGCAGTGTCTCTCATGGAATCTGGAATGTCACCTCAGGTGTGATAGAATTAATTGGTTTGGTTATTTGTGAGGACATTATATATTTACAAGCCTTAAGTAAGACTTGTGAATATTATCCTTCTTCTGTCGAACTTGGAGCAATGTTAATCATAATATACTCCAAGCTATTTTTAGAACTGATCAAGCGCATAATCGTTCGTCTCCTGATGTAGTTTTTTTCTCTGTTAGACTTCGTCTCATGAGGCAAACCATAAATAGTCTTCATTATCTTACCACAGTGAACAATTCAAACTCGCGTCTTTTCATTTATGGTATCTGTTGGTTTTATGTGGTGAATTGTCATAAGGAGCACGACAAACAACAACGTAACGAAATATGGGCTTACAGTATGTTGAACTTCGTAACAAGAATTAACCTAACACATTAAATACTATTGAACTGATACATATCAATATAGAACATCCGCATTATCCATATAACTTCAAGCGTTGTCACGATTTTCTTGATATTTTCTTTTTCAGGACAAGGTGATCCAAAATGCGTTGAACTGCTTAAGGACTGCATCTTCAAAGCTGACTGACTCATACAGCTTAGCACTGTTTAGTTACACTTTCACGTTAGCTGGTGATCAACAGTCCTCGGATTTATTCAAAGCACTTCAAGGCAAAGCCATCAAAGAAGGTCTGTAGATATCTTCAGCCGGAACTTAGGTGGTACTCAAAGGTTTATTTCCATTTGTGGGAGCTGCTAGTTTCCTGAATTTTGTTTCACTTTTGATTAAAAGCCCATTTCCGAGTTTCCTTGAGCGTCTCTATCAAAGTGAAGCCTGGTGCACAACCAATCCTATGAAAATGCGGGTTCACAAGTCCCGTTCTGACCACTAAGCTTAAGTTGTTTCTCGGTAGACCCTAGCCTAACTCCTCGGCCACGTTTGTAAATAGCCAACTGGTCTGCCTCCTGCCAATTGGGATTTTTAACCATGTTATGTTCATTTGCATTATTTGTTTCATCATTTGTTTCCATTGGCCCTGAAAAACCCCTTTAGGGAAGAGGCCAATAGCGAAGCGCGCGAGTGACGTCATAACTCGGACAAACTGAGACAAACAAAACGGAGTTAAGGAAGATTTGACGCTTTTTCAAGCGCGTAAGTAAGTGTTCCTAAAACAATTTTTTAAAACGAAAATTTGGCGTTCATTTTCCACTTATTTCTCGCAGAACACGCCTACGTTGTCTGACTCTCGCGGGGATCCAATAATTTGCATTCTATTATTAGACTTTACGCACTTGTTATTAAGATGTGTATATGTATGTAATTTGCATGTGACTGAAATCTTACTTTCATATGAAAGAATGGGCATCAAGATTAGCTTTGAGAAAGAGGCTAACGGTAATTCGGAAATGGCCTATTAGTAACATGGCTTCATGTCGTCCAATTCTGCCTGTAATCAAAACTATAACAAAATTCCCGAACGCGATTGGCTATCAGCAGCCCGATTTGAGCATTAATTGGACAGTGTACGCGTCATGCTTGTAATTGGACAGTAGGCGTCATTTTGCGGGAGCTGTTGCGGTGCACTTTGTTGAGTAAACTGCTGTGTTTTTCAGCATTCATAACGACGTTTAATCGTTCAGAGCTCAATCGATGGTTTGTTCGTTTCTCGAATTTTGTCATAGTTTTGATTAATTGGTAACAAGACATCGTGTCGTCCAATTCAGTCTGTAATCATACTCCTGATTAACAAATCGGACTCCCGCTTCGCGGTCGTCCGATTTTGTCAATCACTCGTATGATTACAGACCGAATTGGACTCCACTCAGTCTTATTACCATTATTAATCGCTCTGGCCATGAAACAAATTGGATTCTCGCTACGCGGTCGTCCGATTTTGTTTGGACTCCTCTCAGTCCTGTTACCATTATTATTAACGCGACCAGTGACAACCATTTGGATTGATTTGTACTGACCCTACATGTACTCTATTCCAGTTACTACGATAGTGGTAGAACATAACAGGGTTGCACTATAACCAGTGAAAAAACTCTCCTTGTTTTTTATATTTTCGTGAACCAGATGGATTAGTGCATTGGGAGAAGGAGAAGGAGACGAAACCCACACCTAGCGAATATACCTGGTGGAATCCATACTACCGTGCACCAGCTGCTGACATTGAAATGACTGCATACGCTCTGATGACGTACGTCCTACTGGCACAAGACGATGTGTCGCTGATTGGCGAGGCGATGCCGATTGTCAGGTGGCTTACTAAACAGAGAAATGCTCTGGGGGGATTTTCCTCAACACAGGTATGCAACGTGTTATTTTTCATGTTGTTTTATATCATTATTTAGCTAAGTTGGATGCCTTGTTTCTGTCCACTGGTAATTCACAGAACGCTTCAAAATGCGGTAAGACTTTCAGTTGCGCCGCTCACTTTGTAAGTTCACATGTCAACGTGATCTGCGCATTGCAAGAGCACTGGCGCAACAGCGCCTTTTTCTTTATTTGTTTTCTAAATTTCTCTCGCCTCGCTCTTCGCGCGCGCTCGTGTATCGCACTAGACCCCGCTAATCCGCCTGTACTGCAGGCTAATTAGTTGTAGAAAACACTTCAGTACAAAAGGTTAAGTGAATTGAAAATAAGCTCATAGACACCGTGCACAGCTCGTTTTGCATTGGCCAAAATTTTGTTCAGATCGCGGAAAGCCTCGCATGCTGTCATTCTTCCATAACAACTGAAAATGTGGGAAAATGTATGAAAGAAGTGAAGTAAGCCTTTCGTACTGTTTAGGACACATGCGTAGCCTTACAAGCCCTGAGCAAGTATGCAAAGGAAGTGTATTCCAACACCACAGACCTTACAGTTCAGTTTGGAGAAGGAAATAGCCAGTTCAGCCACACGTTCAGCATCACACAGAACAACAGACTGGTGCAACAGACAGCCCAGGTAAGTTTTTTTGTCCCTCTTATCACTGTCAAAGGAAACAAATGAAGTGACATCGCAGTTTGGACGCCTTGCACGCCTATGATGCTAGGTTATAGTGATCAGTAATTCTTTCCTTCAGGTCCCTTCAGATATTCTGCCAATGAAGGATATGCCCGTGAAGGTTGCCGGACAGGGCTGTGCTCTCATGCAGGTTGGTGTTTCCAGAGTTGTTGTGAAACACAATCAGTCGGAACACGTCTCTTCGTGAGAGGTTTGAGTAAAACACTTTGTGTTGTCAAGAGTTGATCAGATCAGCAGCAAAAGGACGAAATGCAATGAATCAAAATGTTGTGACATTGATTGGAACTCCATCAATATAATTATGTTGCAAGAAGGTGCTCCATAGTGGGCTGACACTGATCGAGGTAGCTATCCCTTCCCCCCATCCCCCCTCCCCCCTCCCCCCACCCCCCAAAAAAGACAACTACCTATTCACGAAACAATAGAACGAGGGTTCATCAGTTGTTTAATGGGCCAAGAATCAAATTCTCAGTAATATGTGAAAGTCAGTAGTGAGAATTACTATTAAGGTGGCTCAAAACAGTATCCAGCACTTTACATGACTTAAACTTTGATAGCGGAGCTTCGGCGGCCCGAAGGGCCGCCAAGCGGAGCCCCATACTCATATAGGAAAGAAAAAGAAACCCATGAGTTGATTTTCTCATGGTTATCATGGCTAGCGGTATTGCTCGTGGGCGCGTACGCACGACGGCGGCGACGACGACGGAGTCGCGCAACATGGCGGCCATACTCCAAATAATAGGTTGACAGAGATATGCAGCCTTGGTTTACCTAAATCTATATATTAGGCTATTACAGCCACTCTTTGTCAGTTGACGTTACGTTCGTGGAATCATAAAACTGCCAGTCATTGTTAAACACGTTGCTATCAATATCGTGACACGATAAGTTACCATAGCAACAGTATGTCCTGCTAAAGGCACCCTTAGTTAGCCTTAAATGCTTATAATTCAAACACGACACGGTTCTGCTTATGAAGTTCACAGCCAGCTAACATTTTCGAAAATTTAAGGTGGATTTGAACATGTGCAATTTTTTTTTTTGAACTAAGAGACTGAAGTAGAAATCATTTCACTGCTGATATAACTTTAGGCTGACGTGTCATACAACATCCCGGATGTTAAGGAGGAACCAGCGTTTGATCTGAAAGTGAGTTTGAAACGATCCGACGATGTCTTTGGACCCATTCTTGCAACAGAAACTGGCGAACCTTTGTGTCTACCTTTGGAAGTCTCCATCAATGCCAAGTAAGTGGCCAGTGGAGTGGAAGTGGAACTAAGTGGAACTAAGTTGACAGCATGTTACGTCAAGGGTTCATTAAATTGTTAGTACAGTGAATTGCAGTTGGAAAACTCTAGGTTTAAGCCACGACCTTAGGGCGAGACATTTATTTTTCACAATGCTTCTCTCCACCTAGGGTGGGTATTGGCGAATATTTGGGGCAACTTTAAAATGCTGGAGGATAGTGTCCAACCCAAAGGAACCACGAGATATACACATAGCTGCCTTCTGGATTCTCTGGTTCCTAGGATTAGAACAGTCTTGTTAGAGAGATCGTTCAATTATCTTCAAGGACACGTAACTACTACTGTCTCTACTGGTTCTATGTTTGATAAACAGCTGATGAAAGACTTCATATTTTAAACTCTTTCAATTGCAAAACCAAAACTGCACTCTTGTCTCATCCTACTCCCATCCTGTCTGAAAGCTCTCGTCCTGTATTCTTTTCCTGATCTTCGAAAGAAAAACAAACTGTGAGCAGTCTTAAAACCTTTTTTGTCTAAGAACCTTGGTAGCTTCGGAGAGAAACGCTTGGCTTGGACCGCTATGAAACTTTGTAAACACCTTGTAGCACCTTGAACGTGGCATTTTTCTATTCATTTATTGTTTTGTTAGAGGTTTTGAGTGTTAATTCTATCTCTTTCATTCAAACGTTTATGAGCTTGCTGATAGTTCGTTCTTGGTTTAGGTGGCTGAGGGAAGATTCGTCCAACATGGCGGTTATTGATGTGAAACTTGTCTCAGGATATCAGGTTGACGAGGAGAGTTTAGATAGGGTGAGTTACCATGGTCAAAAAAATAGCTGCGAATCAATTTATCAGCACTTTCATTGACAAAAATAGAACATTTCAGGAAAACGCGCACTCAAATCAGGAAGTAGAAAGAAACACGCGAACTATTCGTATTTTTATAGCGGAGGAATGTAAAGTTACAGCGCTTTGAAACCTTTTTAAAGAGACGCATGTTCATGGCCAATATCATGTTACTTTCATAAAAAAGTTAGTTACCATGAAACCTTGTTTGTTGTACTATTATAGCCTATCATGGACGTCTCCTATATCGTTAACTAAATGAAATGACTGCACATATAGGCTATATCAGGAAATACATGTAAAATAAATGAGAGTTATGAGTGGATTGGAATTTGGTAAGTGTTGGTTTTTGTGGAGGAAGGAAAAGTGGAGAATTCGAGGAAAAAC
Organism: Orbicella faveolata; assembly: GCF_042242905.1. Classification (NCBI taxonomy): domain Eukaryota; kingdom Metazoa; phylum Cnidaria; class Anthozoa; order Scleractinia; family Merulinidae; genus Orbicella; species Orbicella faveolata. The sequence goes on from NW_028301554.1 coordinate 21,923,020, forward strand.
CCGCGGAGCAAGGACGACAACCAGCGACAAACCCGACCCACTTGCGAAGCCAGATCGGGGATTCGAACCCGGGCCACACTGGTGAAAAGCGAGAGCTCTCTTCACTGCTGCACCCATCACGACCAGCTCCCTCTTATCAGCTGTTAATCACCCCTGCTTCCGGTCTAATTACCATGAAGATGATAAGAATGTCTCAGTAACAAACAGCGTACATTGTAATTCGTTTAGTAACTGCTGCATCCTTGATTTAGCAACATTTGTCAGTTATGACAGTTACAAGGGGAGCAAATAGTTTTGTTTGGTATCTGATATGCTATGTCTCAAATATTTTATTTTAGCTTTCGAACAGTCCTAAACTTGGCTTGAAGCGATATGAGATTGAGGGCCAACATGTGATCTTATACTTTGACGAGGTAAGCTGTAGTGTTTCTCTTTGTCAGTGAAATACCAGAAGAACACACATCCCTAGTCTCTTCACTTGTCTTGTTCGCTTATAGTAGCTACGAAGGTATTTTTAAGAGCAATTTTCCCAACAGTTGTCGAAGAACTTACAGCGAAGTGATTCCAGTCAATTCCAGTCTTACCAAACGCAGATGATACTATTAAGAACGAACCAATAAGAACTCGAAGCAAAAGCATGCAGTCTGTGGCATGCTGGGAAAGGACACGGGAGTCAAGTCGTGACTGGCTGTAGTCTCTCTACTGACTGGTTGATGAAAAAATAAAATATGTTAGCTCTGATTGGTTGGAATACGTCATGTAATATTCTTACACAGTTTAAGAACCCAGAAGCCTGTGAGAGCCGGCGGCGTTTTCGCCTGCTATTTCACAGCGCCAAAAAAAAATAAGAGAAACGAAAACCAGGGAATTGCCGGCCCCTTTAACAGTTGAAGACCGTAAAAACACGAAACAGCTCTTTACTGCTTTTTGGCGGTTTCCAGCTGATATTACCTCGGGTGAATATAAACTGATGCCTCGGGCTATGTAAAGACACTTCTTCTGCTCTTTAGATTTGGAATGGTTTAGTTGGGATAGTTTCTCCGCATTGAAAACAACAATGTTAAAATGTTTTCTTATGTTTTTATTTTTCAGATTGACAAAGTTAGGTTCTCGTTCAAAATTTACCAGTCGACCATGGTGAAGAAAACCAAACCAGCATCCGTCACGGTTTATGATTATTATGAACCCCGTAAGTAATCTGTCATGTCTGTTTTCTCTTGTTCCAATTCTGTTTTAATTCTGACATCCTTTTGTCCGGTTTTTGCAGATCTTTCCGCCACAGTGATGTACAAAATTACTGAGGACATGTGTAGAGAGGATGGCATTGGTAAGTAGTAAAAAACCTTTCTTTTTCTCCCAGAGTCTTGTTCACAGTACTATTAGATTAAAGGAGCTCAGTCACGTTACTTTGAGTTATCTTGGCCATGTACAATATTACCTAAAAATTGAAGAAAAATAGTAGTTTACTGAGATATGAAAAAAAAAGATAATAATAGACCATAAAGGAACAAGAATGGTTAAGGATGAAGAGGATTAACACGTATTACAAACAACGAACTTGAAAAATTTAGGCTGAACATTTCAAGATGCGCAATCCGTGACAAAGCTCCTTTAAACAAGACGTTCCGCAGATGGCACCTCTCGTATTTCACGCCTAGGCACAAAATGCTAATTTGTAGTTTTGCATATTGGAGAGCCAAGCGTGCGATGAACTGAACACGCTTCAAAGTTTCTTAAACCGCAGATAATATTGACAAAATAAGGCATAACTTGTTAATTTTTAACTTAACGTTCTCAACAACAATGAAAAAAAAAACCATTTTATCAGTGGCATTTGTAACCTGCAATCAGGCATTCTCTCTTTTTTGAAAACAAAAACAAACAAAACAGAACAAAAAAAACCCGCCTGATCGAAGGTAATGACATTTATTGTAAAAGCACAGGTTGCTTGTTAGCTGTTTACGCTTTGATGGTTGACTGACAACCTGGCGTGAGAATGGCCAGGTTAAACGGGGCCGTTTATACCGGAACGTCTTGTTTAACAGCGAAAATTACCGGTGTGAACCGATGACAATGCTTAGTTAGGCTGCTCATATTGAGCAACCAGCATTGTTATAAGGTCTTATAACGCTATAGATTAGCTGAATCTAGCGTTCTCTCTCATTGGTTGTTTCTTGGTCACGTGGTTACTGAATTCAAATGTATGCCGTGTACGGGTGATACAGACAATTCGATGATTGTAATTTATCATGTGGATTATGTTCGCTCGTTTGGTTAGCAAGTTTTGATTTCCTTGATGTTTCCCTGGACTTTATAGCATGAAACATCGAAAACAAAATAAAAGTTATTGTGCCCCGAAGAACCAGTCATTAAAATATTTTACCCACGCTTTCTGTAGATGAACAACCTTGAATTCAGACGAGACGGCCAGACCTCCTTCGTTACTGCAATGCCCGAAGCTGGCAATTGGATTTCGACCCGTTAACGGATTTACTTCATAATCAAATTGTTATTATTTTTGTATTGGTTTGAGGTAGCACTGTAGAAAGAGGATTTTAAAAGCTAGACATGTGAGAAGATTTTACGCTATGAAAACATTTTTCTTAGTCAGTGATTATATCTTAATGTTTTCGCTATATTAAGAACAAGCGATCTTGTGATTGACAAACAAATTCTTAAGCATTATAGATCTATATTTGGTGTAGTCAAAAAGCAAAATAAATTTTAAGCTTAAATTGCTTATTTGCTTAGTTTTGTGGTTCAAGTATGAAGGGTGATCACATTACTATCACCCCACCTTTTCATAACAAAACTTAGCTTAGGTGAAAAAAAAATAGAAATTTATGAGTTGGTAAGGCTGGTGGAATAGGCCATTTCCGAGTTACTCCAGCCTCTGTTTCAAAACGAGTCCTCGTGCAAAACTTTCGAATGAAAATGAGTTTGATTTGCGTGAAAATGGACCTTTAGGGGAAACACAGTTTCACATGAATAGTTTCGCACGAAGACTCGTTTTGAGAAAGAGGCAAAAGCCAACTCGGAAATGACCTATTGTGATAAAGAAACTAACCTTGCAGTGGTTGCGGGAAGTAAGCCTGTAACTCGTAGAGGCAGGCAAGTTCCTTGCAGATCATCTCGGTTTATTAGTGATATCAATACTTGCTTTCAAGTTCAGCCCTGCTTTTAAGTTTGTTGCGAACAAATGAACAATAATGAATTATTTTTAGGTGTTGCTCTAAACCATGACACGAGGTTATTGCGCTGTCAGGAGAAATCATTTGGCTCGCTCGCTTGTCAGATTAAAATTAGAGGCGTTATAACATTTGACATTCCATTCAAATGTGGCAGAGGCTTTGCATATTTCGATAAGTAAACATTCCGAAATACCATTAATTACAAAAAGAAGCGAAAGTAAACTACGATGTTTCGAAGTCATCTTAACTCCATAAACAGGTAGAGAAAATGAAATAACGGTCAAGATGTTAATTTATAGGGTGAAAGTTGGAAGAATATGTGTAAGTGTAACACGATCTAATTAAGGTTTTTAGGTAAACCAACAATGCATTGTTTATAATTTCAAATGTGATCTATGCAATTCAGAACATGTCGGCTATACTACTAGCCCACCTTTGCCAGCACATCGAAGACCAAAGAGCCTATTCCACTGCAAGACCATGGTGTCAAGTCCCTTGACCCGTCTAACATGTTTGCCGTGCTGAAAGAAAGTGCCCAGGAAAGCATTACTGTTGAATTTACGAAGTGCTTTTCAGTTTCATTTGTGAAAGAAAACCCAAACTCAATAGACAGACGGACTTAACTCGTGCACAAATATTCATCTAAGTTTATTCCACGTTTTTATAATTGTTGACACGTAAGAACTCTTAATAAGACCGTGTTACACTCTCTTCTTACACCGTTCACACACTACAAATTAACATCTCAACCGTTATTTTATCTTCTCTACATGTTTATGGAGTTAAGGTGACTTGGAGACGTCGTAGTTTACTCTCGCTTCTTTTTGTAATTACTTATGTATTTAATCCAACATGATCAAAGGCTGCCGTTTCATTCTGGAATGTCTTTGGTAAATGATGGGTCACGTGATGGGTCACGTGATGGTGGGTAGTACGAATTCTCGAACTTATTAGTGCGCCTGCGTAAAGTCATCGCATCTCACGCGACGTGTCACGTCAGTCACGTTTTGGAGTCCGAGAGTCTTAGAGACTGGGACTGCTTCCAAAGTAGAAATACGTGTTCGTCCTTATATTCTGTCTCTTACTATTTACTTATAAGGCAAACTGGTATCTTTTTGGCTTTCGTGCGGTTTCAACAAAACCTAAAACGAGACACGCACGAAACACTTTCTTACAAACCGTTTTAAAAACTGCTCTTTTTGTAGGCCCTTTGTCTAGAATTAATTATCATTTTACTTTCTTTTCACTTTCTTGCTGTTTATAATAAAAATTTTCCCACAAATATCGACATTATACAGGTTCAACGGTCTCCTCGTTATTATTTTCTATCCTTCGGATTTTCTTGGTTTGCGTTGCGTGTTTACAGGTGTTAAAACTCGGTCTGTATAATCGCCAATTATAAGTACTGAAATAGTGGATTCAAATTCATGAAATTAGTCGTGGATGTGAACATAATCTGTACCTAGTTAAGCTAAAATCAAAGGAAATATTTGAAGTAAAAATTTCATAGCAATGTAAGTTTATGCCGTGCTTACCCACTTTCTATAATCGTGGCAAACTCTATTGTTTTATTTTTTCGGTTTCGTAGCCATGCGTGTAGTTTATCGCTCTGATTACGAGCCAATTTGGATATTTTAATTATTTTTCTTGGCATTTTCTCACTTTTATCTTCGCTCTGTCTCACAGCACCCAATCAGCGATTTTCAAATTGGATTGACAACGATTATTCCTCGAATGTTGCGACAAGCTGGCAAAAAAATACGGCATAATTGAAAACTTTTTATGTGTAAACGAAATAATTAAAATAGAATTGATGAGGAAACGAACTAATATAATGCGTTCTGTTGTAGCTCTTTTGGAGGACTGAATGCTTTGTCTTCCCGTTTGTTTCACTATGCCTTGGATCACAATTTTTAGCGTATTTTGTTTGTTCCTTTAGTCCTTTAATTCAACTTCCAATTTTTGAACACAGGATAAATTACACAAAAAGACGACCAATTAAAACAGTATTCATTCGAAGGGGAAAACCTCGTGAATACAACTATGTTTTATTCTCCTCCGTATATTTGAAAAGCTGTTTTACACTCTCTTGTCACGTTCTGACCAAGAAACTCAGTGAAATATGAAACAACTTGCGTAAAAAGGTCATCTGATTGTAAAATCAAATGGTTTTAAAAAATGTTCTCTATATGGATCAGCCAATTTTCTGCGAATGTTTTGAAAACCTTACTTTTTCTCTGTGTTTGAACAAACCATGAAAACACAAAAGGCTATTTGGAAACGTTTTTAACGTCTTGGATCACAATTCCATTTGAAGGAGTTGAGTGTTTTCCTTTCTGACAACGGATATGAAAATGGTAATTATCAGAGGCCTTCAAACAAACAAAAGATTTTAAATGCAGATGTTTTATTTTCTCTCGATATTTTCAACTCCTAAGGTAAATTTGCTTTGTAAAATGTTTACAGACGAAAGCAAAACAGAACTGGGTATTGTCCTTTCTTGCAGTTAATTCGAGAATAGATTCACTGACTTTCTTTCTATGTTTATTTATCAGTATGGATGCTCGAATAATTATACAATTTTCTTTCGTGTCTTCGTTTACGTGTGTATAACGATGCACAACACAGAAGGAAAACGATGTTTTGAAGGTAAACCATGCATCAAAGAACATTGAAATTTGCATTAATTCACAAAAGGCGTATTGCAAAAGGTCCTACATTGCAGCAGCTTATTAAAATTGTCGCCATTCTCTTATTGTGTAGGAGCCAAATTGGACAACCCCCACCAAAAAGGAATCAATTCTGATTATAATTGTCCTCCCCGCCGGCTGTGTACATGAATACATTTTCGCGGTCTCCAAGGGAAGTTAAGGTGTGAAAGACTTCTTTTTGGAATAAATTAGATAGCCACAGAATAAACATCCGGAATCTTGGAGTCTTGCAGACCATAGCGCAAATCTTCAATGGTACGTTTTCCTTCAAGATTCGTATCAAAGAAGCTGTAGTCTTGAAACTGTACTTCATGGTTGATGTCAACAGCAGATTTAGTGTTTTCCATTATATAGATTCCCCGTCAAGTGCCTTCTCAGCGCAAGACCTGCTTCTCTGTTAAACTTTAACAAGATTGTGGGTTTTGCTACACAGGAAAACAGTCGAAACGGCTCTCAACCATCCTGGCCTTTTATTTCTACTTTTGGTATGAGCGCCCCCTGCAGGTTTGATGAAACAAGGTAGCAAAACTTGTTCTCTCAGGAGATTGAAAAGTGTGAAACTTTCAGTTTTGTTTCATTTGTTGAAAGACTTGAAACGGAAGATAAATTTTGTATGCGTCAAAGGCAGTGAGTATTGTTGTTGGTGGTGTTAAAAACTGAAAGGATTAATCAGCTCGTCTATAACATTGTGCCACCGTTTAACACCTTGATTATTTACTGGTTGAACAATATCACTCCGCCCCGCCAGAGCGGCGTAGTTTCCATAACAGCCTTCTTCGTTTGTCGATGTACGTGTGGCTTTCGGGAAAAGAAAAACACCACTGAGACTCTCAAGCGTCTTGGTTCTCTTTACTCTTGATCTGCGCTGATTTTGATTACGGTTGGCCACCGTGCTGTGAAAGTTCTCCGCACCAATTCACGATACTCTAAGCTTTGACACCCGCGAGTTTCAGTAGCAGCAACCCTGGCGGCGAACCTTGCACCGGCCATGGGCGATAACCTAGCTCTTGTTGTAACGTTCATCTTCTTGTCAAGTTTAATCATCGCTGCTAACTTGACAGTTAGTATTATAGTTTACCAGCGTAAGAGCATGCGGACGTACACAAACGGGTTTGTTGTATCGCTTGCATTTAGCGATCTGTTGATTGGAAGTGTCTTAATTCCCGCGGCGCTTGTTTCTCTAGCTTCACCCGCCATGGACTACTTAGTTTCCATCACGCTTCTCTCTGGTGTCTTTAACCTGGCAGCTGTGACTTTCGATCGTTATGTGTCCGTGTTAAAAGCCCTGGAGTACGAAAACATCATGAGAAGGAACTTTACGAGAATGATTATTGCAAGTTGGTTGCTGGCAATCTTCATATCTTTAATCCCTCTGATATGGAACACAGACACCAATATGCTTGTGCACAAAATCTATGTCCTTAGCGTGAGCGCGCTGTGCGTTTTGTTGCCGTTCGCGTTTATCTTTACAGGCTACTTCAAAATATTTCAGCAAGTGAAAAGAAGCGTTAAACGCGAGAAAGCCATCACCGCTTCTGTGAGAAAAACGCTAGACCGAAAAAACAAGAATTCTTCGGAAGCAAAGCTTGCGCAGGTCTTTGTAATAGTAGCTGTTATGTTTGGTCTTAGCTGGCTTCCAGTGCAGTACATGACCATCGTGCACGAAATCGGACGTCCCGACCTGATTCCCAACGATCTTAGTATCGTTTCTCTGTTTACAATCGCTCTGGGATCACTTGTTAATCCAGTTGTATATTCATTTCTGAAGCCAGACTTTCGCAAAGCCATACGACATATCTTCCATCGCCGAAAGCGTTTTGCCGGCAACGGTTCCGCAGCTGCGAGTCTCAAATCGACCACGACTTCGAGCTTTAGATCACGTTTTACTTTTACAAGGAACACCGCCAGCACTCGTGTTTAATAAACATCAAACCACAGGACTAATAACATGTTCAACAAAGTTGAACAGTTCACTTTTAACAACGTCGAAAAGGTAGTATGTGTGTGGCAAACACTGTTTGAGTTAATAAAAACGGCCTCCTTTTCGACAACTTTTGTTTACGTCTATTTAAAACGAAAAGCTCGTCATAATATTAAAACGAAAAAAAGGTATAGCCCCGGGAGTCCAATATGGTACCTTATTCACCTGTTTACTACATGTGCTAATCGAATTATTCCCTTTCGCAATAATTTAAAGTTTGCGTATTTTGGCCTCAAGCGCCACTATCTCTGCTCGCTTGATTGGCGCGGGCGTTTGAAGATAAACGATTTTAAAAGTCTTCTCGTCCAAAGCTACATTGAAAGCACAAATGCAGGATTACTTTATGAAAAGAGATAGCCTTCGCTAATCAGCTGAAATAAACGTTTTAAGGACTATTACGATGAGTTATGGAGCTTCTTCACTTTCTGTTCGGATGTATTATTTCTTAATTTGTTTACCATGAAACGTTTTATTGTTTACACAGGGAATTGACCGATTATTTTGTATTAGATTTCTGTGTGTCAACTCCAAATCGTGACAATTTGGTTGTGGGTATAAAACATAAATATATTTTTCAGTTACTTTCGGAAGTATTTCTTTCATGCCCCGAGCAACATAACAGCTATGAACATTGAAGGGGCGAGGCAGCTGATAAATATATTTTTTATTGCGCTGGCATTGTACTAGCTCGTTCATGTTCTTCTCCAGTGTGCCACCTCGCTAGTAACTTCCATTTAATTACTACATGCTATCAAAATTTAGATTTACACAGTCACGGCGAAACTCTGTTATTTCGGCTGCTCAAAGCGATACAGACCATATCTACCGCGCGGGCTTTATGATAAACTTACTGACTGAGAACCCGTTGAACAGGTGTTTTATTTTATTTTATTTTTTTTTCGTTTTATTTTTTTTTTTTTTCTTGGTTAAATTCTCGGCCTTATATACTCGCACTGCATTTCAGTATTTAACTAACAGTAGCCAAGGTTCTGTTAGTACGAATTTTTCAGGAATAAAGCTCAATTCGCTTTAAAAGGCGTTATCTTATAATTAACCCATGATTCTGCCTTGATCAGTGACTATTCGTTGGAAACAATTACTGCAATGAGGCTTTTAACGAGGATTTCATGAACTTAGCATATTTATGGCCGACCACTCCACTCGCCTTACTCTTTCCTGTTTGCCGGAAATTAAAGTTTCAGTGTTTGAAATGGAAGACGGTATTCATGCATGACCATTTGTTATTCCTAGCCAACTGTCCACAGTCAATCAGTTACTCTTTCGATCGATATTCTTGGTTTTCCCCTCCGAGGGGCAGCAACATGGCGTCTCCATACAAAGCTCTATAAATTTATTTGGGTGAAACACTTCTCCGAATAACTCGCGAATAAAAAACAGCAGAGACCTAATTTTTGCGAGGTTGTTTACATATCAATCATCTATCATAGTTACGATTTTTAGTTTTGATCATATGACCGGTGAAAAACCGAGAATTGATAAGAGATTTTTCTGCGACTACTTCGCGATTTTTTTCGCGATTTTTAAAGTTTGGGATCTACAGTATTCGTCTTATTACTCATTTGTATCGTCGGTACAGTACGGATCGAGCGTAGCGAGGACTATTGTTAAAAGGCCAAGGACAAATATTCTTCCATTACGGTCTCGAAAAGGCTTGGTTTATTATAGGAAGTTTATTACACGACTTAACGATTAACAAAAGATGTAGGGATGACGATATGATTGATCATTGCAGTTACACACAACTTAAGCAGTTGTGAAATTAAAGCCTGAAAAAATTCGGGCTTGAACGGGACTCGAACCCATGACCTCTTCGATACCAGTGCAGTGCTCTACCAACTGAGCTAGCGAGCCAACTGGGAGCTGGGAACCGTTTCTCAAAAGCCCCGGAAAGTTTTCAGACCCGTCAAGCCATAGCAAAATCTCGAACCTTACGATTACAGAGCTGTTTTATTCACATCATCTGCATGAGTTGTATTCTTAATATGAATAGAGCTTCCCTTTATACAAGAAGTTTCAGGCGTATACACTTCTCCGCTTTTAGATACAGATAAACTAAAAATGGCTTTAAGGGCCCGAAAAGTTTCCGGGGCTTTCGAGAAACGGGCCCCTGGTCACATTGTGAGTTCGTAATATACCCGTAGATGATGAAGAATGCGAATGAATATATGAAAGATATGACCAGCTCCCAGTTGGCTTGATAGCTCAGTTGGTAGAGCACTGCACCTGAGATCACGGGTTCGAATCCCGTTCAGGTCTGAATTTTTTTCAGGCCGTAATTTCACAACTGCTTAAGTTGTGGGCATAACAGCGATGATCAATCATGTCTTCATATCTTTCTCTGCAGTTCAAATATGTGATCTTTCATATATTCATTTGCAAAAGATGTAGGGAGAGCGGAAGTAAAATAAAGCAAACAATAGGATAAGTTGCTTTCAGTGGCATACATCGTTGAGAGAGCTTATTTTGAAGTAGGACGTGTTACAACTTTTGCTGTATTTTCTTTCTACACCTACAAACGAAACGTAGTGACATAACAGGTTACCATAACAACAGTACATCTTTAATGGCCCTTCACACGGTCAGTTTTTCTCATTTGCATTACAATGTAATATAACGTGGATGCGAGGCAATTTCGGACAGAATCTACAAAATACTCACATGTGTGTTGGATTATATTGTAGTGCAAATGAGAATAACTTATCACTCTAGCTCTAGCAAATGATCAAAACATGTTCGAATTCAACAATGATCAAGCATTTGTTTCAGAGCATTGTTGTTGGATAACTGATAGTGTTTGCCGCCGCAATTCTTTGTATTTTTTCCGTTTGTACGCGCATAAGGTCACCTCCAGCATCACTTGCTTTCATAGGTCAGGTAACTGAGCACACAACTATAAAATGGCCTATTGTTGTCAGCCACCTTTCAACCTTTAAAGCCAACTGCTATGGTAATCCCTTCATATGTCGAGAAAATGACCATTACTTATACCATTATTGTATCGACTGACAAATACGAGTTATGCAACGCTTTCGAGTGGTATACCACGGAATATTCCATGCGTTATTTGTATGTTTTCGGTCGTTATATCTATTTAGGAAATACAGTGGCCAATGCGATATACATGCGGCGCACGATGGGAAGGTTTTGTGTAATGCCGCCGAATATACAATGGCTTTCCTGTATTCTGATTGGCTGTATTTTCTATGGCATGGTTTAAAGATTGGTATTATGTTCCATCACGTGTACCAGCAGAAAAGTGCTCGAAAGGGTATGATATTAAGCTGAAGTTAATCTTGAGGAACCCTCAGTTTTGGTTCCTTCACGTGATGTGTTTAAACCGACCGCGTCCGAGACTGTCTTGAAAAAAATAATATACATATATATAGACTCGATATATTGCTTCGTCATGAATGCCACACTACATACTTAACTGCGTAATAGATATACTGCAAAAGATAGGAAAGTGAAATATTTTGTTCCAGTCTAGCCTGTGAAACCACCCCTCCCTCCTAACCCCCCCCCCCCCCTCCTACCCTCCGTTCCCTCTTGGCCCTTCCAGCCGCGCTCAGACCCTTGTCAAACAACATCACTTGGAATCTGAATAACGAAAGATCCAAAAATATAAAAATCTGTTTCCTCCCAGACGCGGTTAGCTGCCAAGTAAATTAGACCGGGGAGGAGAACTGGGTTGAAGAAAAAGTGGCGCTTTTTATGGTTATTGTTCACATCCCATTGTGCTGGCCAGAAATAGCTCCACATCAATCACATTTCAGCCTCGTGAACGTCACATGAGCTCACTCCCGTCGTGAGGTCGTGATCTTTTCAGCGTAGCATTCGTTCCGCAGGGACAAGTCTTCGATTGCTTTTGACAATGACTCGTTCTATGTTTGCTGTACTCCTCATTCATCTCCTGGTCTACTGCAGTTACGGAGAAGCAGACGATAACAAGCCCGAGCAAATACACGTCGGTTTTACGGGAATTTCCAGCGAGCGAATCGTTAACTATGTGACTCCCTCGCCGACCTTGAAGCCAGAGACAATCGTGGCATATGGCACGAGTCCTAACACGTTAAACAAGAAAGTGACTGGAGATTCGTTCGTGTTTGGTACCGGAGGACATAATTTTACCATTCATAATGTGAAGGTATGAACGTTAGAAAAATTCATGTTGCTCAGACACCGGCCGGCTCCACTTTAAACTTTATAAGAAGCATTTTTTGTATCACTTTGTTAGAATGCTGAACAGGGACATTAATGTATTTCAGTATCGTTAAGTTCGTTAAGTGATTTTGAAACTGAAAATGTTTATTCGTTATATACATGAAAACCTTCACTCCATTAGGACTTAAGCGTCTGGTTTCGATTCACATGAATTTTCATCAACTTCCGGCTCTAGGAAGCGTCGAAAATCGAGGTCAGCTATTCTTTTAAAGTGATCGCCCGTAATACACAAACCATGCTATTGCTGGCCCTATAATGTTCGGAAAAAATTCGATTATTTCCATCTTGAATGCTTCCCAATTAGGAACGAAAGGGTGTCCATTTAAATTATTACATAACGGATTTGCATAATTCCCAGGTTGGGATTTACAATGTCACGCAATTTCTTTACTTAATTTATGTCACGTCGTGTAGTTGACAGGTCTCGAACCAAACACCCGCTATTACTACCAAGTTGGTGTCCCGGACGATGGAACAAGTGAAGTCATGTCTTTTCAAACTAAAGACGGAAACCTAGTCTTCGCGGTGAGTACAGTAATAACTCTTCTCTGTTTTCATGTCACGCTCGCGTGCGCAGGTCACGCATACGTTTTCCGAAAATTTCGGGACTTTTAGTGCAGAGTTTTTTTTAAAAAATGTGAGGGTTTGTTTTTCAATTGTAATACACCAAGAAACCAAGTTGTCAAGATGTGAACACTTGCGCATCGGCACTAATCTTCAGTGACGTTCATCCAGGCGTTCATTAATTTCAAGATTATCAAGCCTTCTATTGAACAGCTTATCTAACGGTGGCTTAGTACCAGGTTTAAGTCTGCATACGAGCCAAGTGGCCCATCAGGCCGGAGCTTATTCCGGTTTCTGTAACATGAAGCGACTAGGAGTATTTCTACTCCCCCCTGGATGGGATGCTAGTCCATCGCAGGGTTAGCCCCTGCATTAAATTCGCCGGTACTCATTTGTACACCTGGGTCACCAGGGTTGAGAGAAACACTGTGAGAGTAAAGTGTCTTGCCCAGGAACACAACACAGTGTACCGAGCCAGGGCTGGAACCCGGACCGTCCAGCGCACTAACCATGAGCCCCACTGCGCCTCCACAGGTTAAGGTTTAGAATTTTCAATATTGCATTGCAAGATGAAAAGCGTTGTTGTGTGCGAACTTTTTTATTTTGCCATGAGGTTATTTTGTTTTGCCGTGAGCTTTTTTAATTTTGGCGTGACACCTACGGGTCACCATACTCGACAAACTGTAAGAAAATTCTGTTGGCGCTATTAGGTCTTTGTTACCAGTTTTGGAAAGATGGTTCAGTTTCAGGATTCCATTGTGACCTCGTGCTTAATTTTTTTGATAGGTATATGGTGACATGGGCTACACAAATTCTGTCAGTCTTAATCGACTCATACAGGAAGTGAACAGCGGAGGGTATGACACCGTAATTCATGTCGGAGGTACACTGTCTATATAAAAGACATATGCGTGGTTTTCTGCGTAACCGGCATGTCCCCGTTTGTCACGCAAGGGTAGGAAAAAAGATGGCGGCTGTACATTTTACCACAATACCTTGCTAACCTAACACAACCATATTTTGGCAGTATTTGTTCCTGTACTAACGACATTTTGTATGCTATGTTTGAAGATTTAAGAACTTTTCTACGCGTTTTTATGAGCGTTAAATTTTACGTACGCTACGAATGAGCAAATGAACGAGTCGCCATCTTTTTTCCTACGATGGATTGGCCTGGCTCGATGACCAGTCGACAAACGATTTGTTACTAGCTTTCCTATCTTTGTCCCTAAGAGATGTAGAACTACAACATATCAGAAATCTTTTTTTTATTAGAACAATCAGAATCCGGAACTTACTGACCGGCAGAATGGACTTAGCTAATGCTGCTCTGGCTAGTTTCAAATCACTTCTTCTCGTGCTGTCAGAATGAACTACAATCCGGACAATCCTCGAACATTTAAAACCATCTGTTTGAATTGCAACTCCACAAGATTTCTAGACGTACCAATAATGTGCTGCATGTAATGTGCTTTTTCTTTCTTTCTTTTTTACATATATTTTATTTCTGGGCCCGCAGTAATTGGCTACCTAGCTGTTTCAATGTCCCTGCCAAACCTCTACAAAGCTAATAAAATAGAAAAATAAATAAAAAAAACATTTGGGATGTCTTGGACGAGTCTGTCATACTGTGAACCTGTGCGTCAATCTTTCTCCCACTTTTCACCATTTCAGTGTCAATCGCAATTCTTCTTTCTGATTCCAAATATTTCTTATAATATTTATATTATTGTAGTTCTTGGAATTTCGTGGACATCATGATATCGGCCTCTATGTATCTGTGTGAAGATGCGTTGATACTGTCCATGTAAACAATTCTGGTCAGTTGTAGTTTCCTTCGATTTGAGTTTTATTTTGACCTCTATGGAAAAGGTCATTGAGTCTTTGTAACTTTATAACGTCTTTTTTTATTCCAGATATGGCCTACGACATGTACGAAAAAGACGGAGACACTGGAGATAAGTGAGTAAGAGAGATGTAGCCTCGGGGAGAAAATTTCTTCTATACTCGGTATTTATAGATCACCAGTCGGACATGACTTCTGCAAGAGAGACGAGTGGTGGGAAACCGAACCCAGTAGAATCTTATCTTCAGGAACAGAGTTCATTGATCGGTATCACTTCTGGAGCTCTTCGTTATTCGCCTTTTCCGTGTGTCTTTTTGTTCTAACAAGCCAGTCTACGCCTTCACTTTCTTTTCAGTTTTTATACAATACAATACATGAATTTATATAGCGCTAATTTCCAGAGGTCAGTGGCGCTTTACAATGTTTGTAATTAAATTTATGTTGTTTTGTTTCTTTTCTTCTCACTCAGTTCGCGTTGTTCTATGCTTTTGTTCGGTATTTGTATTTATGTTTTGATGACTTAGAGAAGGATTAACTTTGCTTTTTTAAATCTTGCAGCTTTATGAGGTCTATACAGCCCATTGCCACAAAAGTACCCTATATGGTTCTCCCAGGAAATCACGAGGTACTGTTTCCTCTTTTCACAAAATAATTTTTTTCAGCATACCGGTAACAACAACGCACGCTTTATTCAATTTGGCTAACAGTGTTTTTTATCTTTTAGTATAAGTATAATTTCACCCACTACCTTCATCGTTTTTCTAACATGGAGCTGGGTGTTGGACAGACGAGCGGAAGTGAGACGAGTCTTTGGTAATTCATCTTTTTCCATAAAAATCTTTAATCTCTATCAAGTAACTTTGATTCTTGACGCTAATTAATTAACGTAGCTATAGAAGAAACGCAGCATTTGGAAATTAGTCTGTCCTCAGACCCTCTATGTTGTCTTGAGTACGTCGAGATCGTAAGCTTAGCAAAATATTAACCCGGCGCGTGGGATATGAACGAGCCAGAATGCAAAGAGACGTTTGTGGACAGACGTTTTGGAAATAAGATTGATGATCATGTGCACTATCGTAAAAAATACCTAAACTAGAACAGTTACACTGCTAAGCCAGAACCGAAAGAAAGAAAAAAGTAAATTGATCAATTCTGATCAAAAAACAGTATTAGCACGTCACACTGCTTCTTTCAACCACCGAAGTATTGTCTGACTGTTTTGTCTTTATTGTAGGTGGAGTCTGGATATAGGCCTCATTCATTTCGTAGGTTTTGACACTGAAGTGTACTACTATTACTCTGATAAGGTATTAGGAGCCTTTCAACTTTTATGCATGTTTTGGCTGTCTCTTGAAGCACGGTCAAAGAAATTTCTTTTAATTCCGATCTTGTCAGACATCGGTCAGTTATTAAGAAAAACTCGTTTAGTTAGAAACAGTGCTAAGGGCGTAACTAATTTTAAACTGATGGAACACTATACATTAACCGCTTTTAAGGTCTCGTCATTTTCTCTTGCCGCTTTAAAATAATTAGGGAACATAGACTTCTTATGTGATGAATACGGTACCAGTTTTTGTGATTTCCTCAAAAAGACGTTCAGTGGCTAATGTGTGTTTTTTGTTGCAGGGTCAAATTCAGAGACAACTCAACTGGCTTGAGGCTGACTTGATTAAGGTGAAGTCTAATTACAAAACAAAAGGTCAATTTTTGTATTAAATATGAGCAATAACCCCAGACGTTGACGGTTTGTTTTGTTTTTTTACCCTGTTAGCAGTCATACATCTCACCCTAACTCTGTTTACTCTCTAAACTTTTTTGGCCCCTCCATCTGTTTTCACATTAGTTTGTTTGTATATTGTTTTGTCGTTTTTGTTCTGTCCTATATAAAGGCCAACCAGAACAGAGACAAGACGCCATGGATTGTTTCTCTTGCCCACAAGGTACATTTGGTTGCCAATGCTTCAATGATGAAAGTGTTTTCTAATGACTGTTGTGAAACCAAAATTTAAGCCACAACATCTTCGAGCCTCGTCACAATTGTTGAAACAGGTCAGCTTTATTTTCCCTGTGCCCCCGTGTCGATGTTATCTACGAGAAAATTAGGCCGCACTAAGATATCCCAACGTTGATTGGGAAGCTGGGTGTTTCAACAAAATGTTACGAGGCTTGACCGATCACGGCAGTCCAAATAACGCACTGATCCGATCAGAACCAGTAATAAACACGGGAAAACGAGTGTAAGCAACAGTTTTCTGAGATGTTCACCAGTCACTGACCAAGCTGATCGGAATTTATTTAACGAGAGTTAAACCCCAGACCTCCCGCACAATAGCCGGGCTGGGCACTCTACACCTCGGAGAGGCGGCTAGACTTGTGCTTCACTGGACCTTACATTACTTCAGTTTTCTACGGAATTTGCCAACAGTTTCCCTCTAGACTAGCTCTTCCTGCTTTAAGATTGCCTCAGTAGAACTTAAGAAACGATCCGTGATTAAATCTTCGGAGAGATTCTAGAACGGGTTATTTGACCTCTTTATCTGGTACGTGCGCTTTCTAATAACTACGATATAAACCGTTGACTTAAATTATTTCATATCACTGTAGGCGTGGTTTATGGAGAAGACAGACTTCTCAGATTTTGGACCTCTTATGCACAAGTATGGTGTCGACCTACACTTATGTGGCCACGCACACAACTACCAGCGGCTTTACCCAAGTAAGTAAGAAAAGCATAAGTGCAGCGAATGTCGCGAAACCCAAATACTATTGGTTCTGGTTTGTACATACTGACTGCCGTATAAGTTCTAGCTGTAGCTTATTTAAACCAGTATAAAAGAACTGACAAACGCAACTTAAACATTGACATTTTGTAAGAAACCACTTCAATTCCATGAAAACATGGCCTTAGTTGTGGTAAACTTTCAGTTATTTTACAAGAACAATAAAGTATGTTTCTTGCACCACTGTAAAAAGTTTCAGTGGCCACTTTAGACGATATACAAACTTTGTCGTGTGCGTTTTTTTTTTGAGCTCTCGTTGTCCGTGTCTTACAAAAACAACTTTCATCATTTGCAATATCTGAAGCTGCGATTTGTCAAGCGGTAACATGTTTCACAATCATGCGACATTGCAGCGTCGTACACCACCGCGGTGATCGTACGCCAGGCGCCGGGTTGCACCACTAATCAATTCTTGTCGTAAGCTTCTCAGTGCCACATGTTCTATTGTCTTAATCGACCCCAACAACGCATTGTCGTTTTGTACCTAGCTTACAACGGAAGCGTGGATAAACCAACGGACAATCATGTTTATGTAAATCCCAAGTTCAAGACAGTGATTGTGGCTGGATCTGCGGGATCTCACGAGAAACTCTCAAACTGGACCCGGGCACCTGATTGGTTGTCGGCAAAATACATCTACGACTATGGGTAGGTTGGTTGGGAAGTACATTAAGACTATGGGTGGGTTGGTGGGGACGAATATCTGCTACTATGGGTAAGCCAATGGGGATGGGCCTCAGATGACAAAAGGTAAGCTCGTATCTTGGGAATTTCCGATCGTCCGTGACGGCATCTCCGACCCCCCTTTTTTTCCCTCAGAAATCAAGATTTAAATCGGAAGTTCGTTCTGAAATTTGACATGTGGATGTATTTTGCCAGATATCAGGTGCCAGAACATCACTTTTCACTTTTTGTTGCGAACGCAGTTGGGAAACATATCTATTCAGCTGTCTTTAACCGACACTCCGTGTTAATTTCAGCGTACGGCGGTAAACTGGATAACCAAACCAAAGAACACGTTTATATTAACCCAGCTTACCTGACGACCATAGTAGCTGGATCTGCGGGCTCAAAGGAAAAGCTTTCAAGCGGTTCCGCGCCTAAAAAGGATCTGGCAAAATACATCGAAGATTACGGGTCAGTACAATAACCATAGGTTGTTCATTGGGGTGGGGTGGGAGAAGCAAAGCAAGGGGGTGGGAGTATTATGACTTTTTTCCTTTCTTGACAGTCGATAACGGGGAGTGTGAACTTCAGTTCTGGATAAACATAACTGACAGTACGGTTAGCTGGGGTGTCCGAGAATTTATTTAGCCGTCAGTTTTTAGCGTAACGCGACAACCTAAATGTCGGCTGTCTAAGTAACGTAAGAATTAAGTCAGTTTAGAGTTGTTTTAAGTTGTTTCAATTTGGCTTTTTTTCATTCCTTCTCCAGCTATGGCCACCTGCAGGCCATTAACAGGACCCATTTATACTGGACTTGGGAGAACACCCATGAAAATGTACGGTCTGTGATGCAGGACTATCTTTGGATCGTGCAAGAGCACCATGGCATGAGGGGCCTCTACCAAGAAAAGTATGAACTCCCGAACGAGGAAGACATTCAAATATGATTTTTGAACGAATACAGTAAAAGTATATAGTAGACTACGGAAAAGCCCTTGTGTGAACAACCAATTTCAGTAGCCTTTTTACAGTTTATGTACTACGAAATTACTTGTTGCCTGTTTTCGAAGTAGAAAAAATAAACTAAAATAAATCTGCGCATTACTTCCATGCTGTCCGTTCATAAACCGAATCTCGATTATGTGAAATTTTCCCTGTGGTCCTGAATTGTATTTTCTATTCAGTCGTTATTTCAATTATCCGAACTCCCACTTATCCAGATTATTTAGCGAGTCCCAACCACGCGGAAACGGGCTTTGAAGTGCTTTGAATGTATTCTGCGCATAACTGATTTTGCCTTTGCCATCTATGTGCTACCATGTAGCCTATCAGAACGCTAGAGATCCATAACACAGTACCATTTCGTCCGTGCGCACGTTCGAAGGTGTTTAAGAGCAAGTGCACAGAAAAATTGAGCAAAATGCCAAAATCGTGGGCACGGCAAAAAATGAAACCAGTCTTAATTTTCAATTTGTAATGAGGTATTGACAAGTTTTCAATGGTTTCGGGCTTTCGTTCTCCAAATACGGCCGGGTTTTCGAATTATTTGAGAAAATCGATTTTCGCACTCTCGCTGGCGAAGGATAGCAGGATAATTAACATAAATTGACATTGTCGTAAATGTCTTTGCGCAAGTAGTAAAGCCTATAACATCTGGAAGAAAGAAAGTAATTTAAAAGGAGAAGTATCTGACACTTTATTTATGCCTACTTTTTGGTTTTAGATGATGCTTCTTGCTACGGCAAAACACTTTCTTTGATAACTGAGGCTTCACCATAGTCTCAGCAAATCGAGTTTCACTTCATAATTACAAACCAACTATTCGATATGTGGCCATTGTTCAATTGGGCTCGTTTTTTCTGGTTACAACGTGTCTAAGTGTTCTCCTTACACACCATATAAAAATTAGTCTGGGTTTTTACGCGAGCGCTTTATAAAACGCCTTCGAAAATTGAGTAATCTCACTAAAATTTAAACCAATTAGCATATTCCCGATACTTGACACTTCAGCGCAAAGACGCTTTTCAGCCGCAAAGGCAGGTTTTGAACTGATGAAATTATAGCGCTGAAGTCTGCTTCAAAGCTTAAGAAGGCTGACTTACTTTTACATGCCGTCCTGTTATTCTCCATTTTGTGCTGCGGTCTACATGCGGTAACTTACCGGTAGTTCATTCGGTCAAGGGTAACGATTTAAAGTCACGGTAACGTCAGTCCGTGATTCTCCTTCACAAACAAATGTAAGTGTGTGTGTGTGGGCGGGGGGGGGGGGGAACAGGGAGGCGGGGGCCCGGGAGAATAGGGGGCGGGGCGGGCGAGAGAAAGGGCGGGAAACGGCGGGAAACGGCGGGAAACGGGAGAGGAAAGGGTGGGAAGTGGTAATTCTAAGAAGGAGGGAATCTTAAATTAAGCATTAAAATACTTTCAAAAACAAGAATCCAAAATCATGTCTTTGACTTGTAGTTGGCTTTGTGATCTTCTGTACAAAAGAGGACGGATATCCGTTGGAAACAAGTACAGGTGACAGATGTTTCTTCTCTCCAGCGATTACTGATGGTTTGGTCACAAGACGTTTAGCGCCTTTGCGCCTATTTTCCTGTTTTGGAACAATCTCGTTCCGGGAGCCTTCGTTGCCCCTGTCCAGCGCTGGACAAAGGTAACGAAGGCTCTGGGAACAAGATTGGTTTTGGAACTGTTAGGCAGATTACTTGGTGTATTTTCTTAAGTGCTCGCTCCTCGCAAATTCGGATGAGTGCACCCTGGGTTAACCAATTAAAAAAAGCAGGGCAGAGAGGGGAGGGGGTGGGGGGGGGTTAGTGCTAAATAATAATTATAATAATAAACAAAATAGATAGCAGAAAGAAGTTCTCTACATTTCATGCTAAGTAAGCTCTACAGGCTGCTGCCATTAGGAAAGCCCCCCTCCCTACTCAAAAAAAAAATCAAAAGGTAGCGGAATACAGGCGTTCAAAACTGCTGGCATCTTTTTAGAAAATCGGACAGATATACAGATTTTCCAAAAACACGCCCGCTAGTTTGGTGCTATTTTGGTGCAAAGTCTTTAACATGGTTTTCATAAATCCAGACATATATTGGTACAGAATGTCCCAAACTGGTCAGGGAATTCCCTAGTTTGACTCTAGATGCTTTAGAAAGATCGACAGAAATTAGACACGCTCATTTTTCGGCCTTTCTGGGTCATCCAGGCTTAATCCGTTCAAATATATATCTGGATTTATGAAAACAGTGTTAATGAAATCAAGCGGTTTTTATCTATTTTTTATTATTATTATTTATTTATTTATTTTTTTTGCTTTCCTTATGACAGCCGCCTGTAAATCTTACCTAGCATAAAATGTAGAGGACTTCTTGCTGCATGTTTCATTTATTTATCTATTTTTTTCATTATTCATCGCTTCCCCGCCCTCCCCCCGCCCCCCCCCCCCCGCCCCTTTTTCAATCGGTATTAAGTTTGGCCCAGACTACACTCGTCTCAATTTCAGTTTGCGCGGTGACTCTGAGAAGGAGTCAACCGATCAGCGTTCTGTATTTGCTGTCTAAAGGAAGTCTGCCCGAGGACATCATTAAGTCCAATGAAGGCCCAAGTCTAACGATTTGCTAGCAAGCGTCGTCCATTATCGTACGTGAGGCGGGCCTGAGGAGATGTGCAAACTGTACGGGTCACATTCAGTCCCGTAACAGTAGGCCGTTTTCCCTGTGGCGATAATGTTGTGCTTGCTTTAGACAGCAAAAATCTTTAGCCACATCAATTTAGGGCTTAAACGTGCAATGGACGAGACATTTCTAGCTGCTGTTGGTGCTATTTGCTCTGAACTTTGATGTAGCTAAAGACTTAGAAAAAAATCTGTTGAAATCTGGATATGCCGTTCCGCGCTCGACAAAAATCAAGTACATCCGGGACATTGCTATTTGCGAGCAAAACATGGCCACGAGCAGAGTGAAGAACATGAGTTCAAGCGCTGATCGTGAGTAGAATTTCCTTGTTTTATCAATTTTTGGCGTTTTCGGCTTAGCTAACTATCAGAACTGTCTGTGATTCGCTAGCGCGGAAGAAATTTATTTGCGTGGCTTCCGGGCGATAATTGACGTAACGAGAACATGTTGAGTGTTCGCTCACTGCTAACTATGGCCAAGTTTGGTTGAAGTTCAATCGATTCTCGATGTAGGAAGCTCTTGCTCAGTCCATTTAGGACGATGCAGGCCTTTAGAAAGCGACAGATTAGCTCTCCGCCGCGGTTTTGATATCCGTGCGTTCGTGTTGATTTAGACTCCAATTTCATGTTAAAAGCACTCTTAATTAAATTCTGCAATTCATGATTCAACGAAAAAACAGTGAATTTAGTCTTCCTGGCCTCAAAAGGCATACCGGAGAGTTATTTGCTGTTATTTGAGCTACGTGAGCCTTGTCCAAAGCTAGCTCTAGGACAGAATTGTATCAAGATTATCAGTGACAAGTCAAATTCTGTGGCTATGTTTTTGCGAATCCAGACAGATATATATATCGTAATATCTCTTTTTTCTGTTCAAACCAAATTACGAGTAAAAAGACCGTTTAAGAAAGCACATCAAACCCCCCTGACCGTAAAATACCCAGCTAGCCACGCTACTTTTTGATGACTGATCCCTTTTATCAGCTAGTACACGATAGGCAAAGACTTTTAAAAGTACGGATCTTAGGCCCAGTTCAGAGGCCGAACTTTCCTCGAGCCGAACCAAATACATTGAATTAATGACATGAAAAGTTCGGTGTTTGAATCAATTAGAAACGGTTATTCAATTTGGAACGGCCCAGCCGTTCTTCCGGCCTAACCCAGCCGGGAATTTCGGCTTTGGAACGGCTTTGATTCAGACGTCGAAATTTTCATGAGCCGAACCTAATGCATAAATTATTATAACGTATTTTAAAAGCAGTTTTCACTTTGCCTAAAAATCCCTGACATTTCGATGTGATTTGGTTAAAACTAAATAAAGTTCGCCGTCTAAATCAACAGGTGCAGTTTTGATGATTTGGCTCGATCCACATTCGAATTAAGTTCGGCTTATGAAAAGTTCGGCATCTGAACTAGCCCTTACAGAATTCAACGTTATCAGTTTGTTTTGTTTTGAAAACCTTAAATAATGGCCTTAAAAGAACTGTAGAACTGAGCAAAGCTCTGTCATTTTTTCATGGCACATTTGCCAATGGAAGGTTAGCCTGTCAATAAAAACTGCATTTCATGTGCATATAGGTAGCGTCAAATTTGCTACCCAACTCAAGGAGTCCCCCTGTAGCCCAGTGGTTACATTTCCGCGCTTCGGTTCGGAAGGGCATGGCGTTCAGCCGCAGAGGGACTCCAAATTTTTTTTTTTGTCCACTTTTTTTTTTTCTTAAACGTTATCAGTTTGTTTTGTTTTGAAAACCTTAAATAATGGCCTTAAAAGAACTGTAGAACTGAGCAAAGCTCTGTCATTTTTTCATGGCACATTTGCCAATGGAAGGTTAGCCTGTCAATAAAAACTGCATTTCATGTGCATATAGGTAGCGTCAAATTTGCTACCCAACTCAAGGAGTCCCCCTGTAGCCCAGTGGTTACATTTCCGCGCTTCGGTTCGGAAGGGCATGGCGTTCAGCCGCAGAGGGACTCCAAATTTTTTTTTTTGTCCACTTTTTTTTTTTCTTAAACGTTATCAGTTTGTTTTGTTTTGAAAACCTTAAATAATGGCCTTAAAAGAACTGTAGAACTGAGCAAAGCTCTGTCATTTTTTCATGGCACATTTGCCAATGGAAGGTTAGCCTGTCAATAAAAACTGCATTTCATGTGCATATAGGTAGCGTCAAATTTGCTACCCAACTCAAGGAGTCCCCCTGTAGCCCAGTGGTTACATTTCCGCGCTTCGGTTCGGAAGGGCATGGCGTTCAGCCGCAGAGGGACTCCAAATTTTTTTTTTTGTCCACTTTTTTTTTTTCTTAAACGTTATCAGTTTGTTTTGTTTTGAAAACCTTAAATAATGGCCTTAAAAGAACTGTAGAACTGAGCAAAGCTCTGTCATTTTTTCATGGCACATTTGCCAATGGAAGGTTAGCCTGTCAATAAAAACTGCATTTCATGTGCATATAGGTAGCGTCAAATTTGCTACCCAACTCAAGGAGTCCCCCTGTAGCCCAGTGGTTACATTTCCGCGCTTCGGTTCGGAAGGGCATGGCGTTCAGCCGCAGAGGGACTCCAAATTTTTTTTTTTGTCCACTTTTTTTTTTTCTTAAACGTTATCAGTTTGTTTTGTTTTGAAAACCTTAAATAATGGCCTTAAAAGAACTGTAGAACTGAGCAAAGCTCTGTCATTTTTTCATGGCACATTTGCCAATGGAAGGTTAGCCTGTCAATAAAAACTGCATTTCATGTGCATATAGGTAGCGTCAAATTTGCTACCCAACTCAAGGAGTCCCCCTGTAGCCCAGTGGTTACATTTCCGCGCTTCGGTTCGGAAGGGCATGGCGTTCAGCCGCAGAGGGACTCCAAATTTTTTTTTTTGTCCACTTTTTTTTTTTCTTAAACGTTATCAGTTTGTTTTGTTTTGAAAACCTTAAATAATGGCCTTAAAAGAACTGTAGAACTGAGCAAAGCTCTGTCATTTTTTCATGGCACATTTGCCAATGGAAGGTTAGCCTGTCAATAAAAACTGCATTTCATGTGCATATAGGTAGCGTCAAATTTGCTACCCAACTCAAGGAGTCCCCCTGTAGCCCAGTGGTTACATTTCCGCGCTTCGGTTCGGAAGGGCATGGCGTTCAGCCGCAGAGGGACTCCAAATTTTTTTTTTTGTCCACTTTTTTTTTTTCTTAAACGTTATCAGTTTGTTTTGTTTTGAAAACCTTAAATAATGGCCTTAAAAGAACTGTAGAACTGAGCAAAGCTCTGTCATTTTTTCATGGCACATTTGCCAATGGAAGGTTAGCCTGTCAATAAAAACTGCATTTCATGTGCATATAGGTAGCGTCAAATTTGCTACCCAACTCAAGGAGTCCCCCTGTAGCCCAGTGGTTACATTTCCGCGCTTCGGTTCGGAAGGGCATGGCGTTCAGCCGCAGAGGGACTCCAAATTTTTTTTTTTGTCCACTTTTTTTTTTTCTTAAACGTTATCAGTTTGTTTTGTTTTGAAAACCTTAAATAATGGCCTTAAAAGAACTGTAGAACTGAGCAAAGCTCTGTCATTTTTTCATGGCACATTTGCCAATGGAAGGTTAGCCTGTCAATAAAAACTGCATTTCATGTGCATATAGGTAGCGTCAAATTTGCTACCCAACTCAAGGAGTCCCCCTGTAGCCCAGTGGTTACATTTCCGCGCTTCGGTTCGGAAGGGCATGGCGTTCAGCCGCAGAGGGACTCCAAATTTTTTTTTTTGTCCACTTTTTTTTTTTCTTAAACGTTATCAGTTTGTTTTGTTTTGAAAACCTTAAATAATGGCCTTAAAAGAACTGTAGAACTGAGCAAAGCTCTGTCATTTTTTCATGGCACATTTGCCAATGGAAGGTTAGCCTGTCAATAAAAACTGCATTTCATGTGCATATAGGTAGCGTCAAATTTGCTACCCAACTCAAGGAGTCCCCCTGTAGCCCAGTGGTTACATTTCCGCGCTTCGGTTCGGAAGGGCATGGCGTTCAGCCGCAGAGGGACTCCAAATTTTTTTTTTTGTCCACTTTTTTTTTTTCTTAAACGTTATCAGTTTGTTTTGTTTTGAAAACCTTAAATAATGGCCTTAAAAGAACTGTAGAACTGAGCAAAGCTCTGTCATTTTTTCATGGCACATTTGCCAATGGAAGGTTAGCCTGTCAATAAAAACTGCATTTCATGTGCATATAGGTAGCGTCAAATTTGCTACCCAACTCAAGGAGTCCCCCTGTAGCCCAGTGGTTACATTTCCGCGCTTCGGTTCGGAAGGGCATGGCGTTCAGCCGCAGAGGGACTCCAAATTTTTTTTTTTGTCCACTTTTTTTTTTTCTTAAACGTTATCAGTTTGTTTTGTTTTGAAAACCTTAAATAATGGCCTTAAAAGAACTGTAGAACTGAGCAAAGCTCTGTCATTTTTTCATGGCACATTTGCCAATGGAAGGTTAGCCTGTCAATAAAAACTGCATTTCATGTGCATATAGGTAGCGTCAAATTTGCTACCCAACTCAAGGAGTCCCCCTGTAGCCCAGTGGTTACATTTCCGCGCTTCGGTTCGGAAGGGCATGGCGTTCAGCCGCAGAGGGACTCCAAATTTTTTTTTTTGTCCACTTTTTTTTTTTCTTAAACGTTATCAGTTTGTTTTGTTTTGAAAACCTTAAATAATGGCCTTAAAAGAACTGTAGAACTGAGCAAAGCTCTGTCATTTTTTCATGGCACATTTGCCAATGGAAGGTTAGCCTGTCAATAAAAACTGCATTTCATGTGCATATAGGTAGCGTCAAATTTGCTACCCAACTCAAGGAGTCCCCCTGTAGCCCAGTGGTTACATTTCCGCGCTTCGGTTCGGAAGGGCATGGCGTTCAGCCGCAGAGGGACTCCAAATTTTTTTTTTTGTCCACTTTTTTTTTTTCTTAAACGTTATCAGTTTGTTTTGTTTTGAAAACCTTAAATAATGGCCTTAAAAGAACTGTAGAACTGAGCAAAGCTCTGTCATTTTTTCATGGCACATTTGCCAATGGAAGGTTAGCCTGTCAATAAAAACTGCATTTCATGTGCATATAGGTAGCGTCAAATTTGCTACCCAACTCAAGGAGTCCCCCTGTAGCCCAGTGGTTACATTTCCGCGCTTCGGTTCGGAAGGGCATGGCGTTCAGCCGCAGAGGGACTCCAAATTTTTTTTTTTGTCCACTTTTTTTTTTTCTTAAACGTTATCAGTTTGTTTTGTTTTGAAAACCTTAAATAATGGCCTTAAAAGAACTGTAGAACTGAGCAAAGCTCTGTCATTTTTTCATGGCACATTTGCCAATGGAAGGTTAGCCTGTCAATAAAAACTGCATTTCATGTGCATATAGGTAGCGTCAAATTTGCTACCCAACTCAAGGAGTCCCCCTGTAGCCCAGTGGTTACATTTCCGCGCTTCGGTTCGGAAGGGCATGGCGTTCAGCCGCAGAGGGACTCCAAATTTTTTTTTTTGTCCACTTTTTTTTTTTCTTAAACGTTATCAGTTTGTTTTGTTTTGAAAACCTTAAATAATGGCCTTAAAAGAACTGTAGAACTGAGCAAAGCTCTGTCATTTTTTCATGGCACATTTGCCAATGGAAGGTTAGCCTGTCAATAAAAACTGCATTTCATGTGCATATAGGTAGCGTCAAATTTGCTACCCAACTCAAGGAGTCCCCCTGTAGCCCAGTGGTTACATTTCCGCGCTTCGGTTCGGAAGGGCATGGCGTTCAGCCGCAGAGGGACTCCAAATTTTTTTTTTTGTCCACTTTTTTTTTTTCTTAAACGTTATCAGTTTGTTTTGTTTTGAAAACCTTAAATAATGGCCTTAAAAGAACTGTAGAACTGAGCAAAGCTCTGTCATTTTTTCATGGCACATTTGCCAATGGAAGGTTAGCCTGTCAATAAAAACTGCATTTCATGTGCATATAGGTAGCGTCAAATTTGCTACCCAACTCAAGGAGTCCCCCTGTAGCCCAGTGGTTACATTTCCGCGCTTCGGTTCGGAAGGGCATGGCGTTCAGCCGCAGAGGGACTCCAAATTTTTTTTTTTGTCCACTTTTTTTTTTTCTTAAACGTTATCAGTTTGTTTTGTTTTGAAAACCTTAAATAATGGCCTTAAAAGAACTGTAGAACTGAGCAAAGCTCTGTCATTTTTTCATGGCACATTTGCCAATGGAAGGTTAGCCTGTCAATAAAAACTGCATTTCATGTGCATATAGGTAGCGTCAAATTTGCTACCCAACTCAAGGAGTCCCCCTGTAGCCCAGTGGTTACATTTCCGCGCTTCGGTTCGGAAGGGCATGGCGTTCAGCCGCAGAGGGACTCCAAATTTTTTTTTTTGTCCACTTTTTTTTTTTCTTAAACGTTATCAGTTTGTTTTGTTTTGAAAACCTTAAATAATGGCCTTAAAAGAACTGTAGAACTGAGCAAAGCTCTGTCATTTTTTCATGGCACATTTGCCAATGGAAGGTTAGCCTGTCAATAAAAACTGCATTTCATGTGCATATAGGTAGCGTCAAATTTGCTACCCAACTCAAGGAGTCCCCCTGTAGCCCAGTGGTTACATTTCCGCGCTTCGGTTCGGAAGGGCATGGCGTTCAGCCGCAGAGGGACTCCAAATTTTTTTTTTTGTCCACTTTTTTTTTTTCTTAAACGTTATCAGTTTGTTTTGTTTTGAAAACCTTAAATAATGGCCTTAAAAGAACTGTAGAACTGAGCAAAGCTCTGTCATTTTTTCATGGCACATTTGCCAATGGAAGGTTAGCCTGTCAATAAAAACTGCATTTCATGTGCATATAGGTAGCGTCAAATTTGCTACCCAACTCAAGGAGTCCCCCTGTAGCCCAGTGGTTACATTTCCGCGCTTCGGTTCGGAAGGGCATGGCGTTCAGCCGCAGAGGGACTCCAAATTTTTTTTTTTGTCCACTTTTTTTTTTTCTTAAACGTTATCAGTTTGTTTTGTTTTGAAAACCTTAAATAATGGCCTTAAAAGAACTGTAGAACTGAGCAAAGCTCTGTCATTTTTTCATGGCACATTTGCCAATGGAAGGTTAGCCTGTCAATAAAAACTGCATTTCATGTGCATATAGGTAGCGTCAAATTTGCTACCCAACTCAAGGAGTCCCCCTGTAGCCCAGTGGTTACATTTCCGCGCTTCGGTTCGGAAGGGCATGGCGTTCAGCCGCAGAGGGACTCCAAATTTTTTTTTTTGTCCACTTTTTTTTTTTCTTAAACGTTATCAGTTTGTTTTGTTTTGAAAACCTTAAATAATGGCCTTAAAAGAACTGTAGAACTGAGCAAAGCTCTGTCATTTTTTCATGGCACATTTGCCAATGGAAGGTTAGCCTGTCAATAAAAACTGCATTTCATGTGCATATAGGTAGCGTCAAATTTGCTACCCAACTCAAGGAGTCCCCCTGTAGCCCAGTGGTTACATTTCCGCGCTTCGGTTCGGAAGGGCATGGCGTTCAGCCGCAGAGGGACTCCAAATTTTTTTTTTTGTCCACTTTTTTTTTTTCTTAAACGTTATCAGTTTGTTTTGTTTTGAAAACCTTAAATAATGGCCTTAAAAGAACTGTAGAACTGAGCAAAGCTCTGTCATTTTTTCATGGCACATTTGCCAATGGAAGGTTAGCCTGTCAATAAAAACTGCATTTCATGTGCATATAGGTAGCGTCAAATTTGCTACCCAACTCAAGGAGTCCCCCTGTAGCCCAGTGGTTACATTTCCGCGCTTCGGTTCGGAAGGGCATGGCGTTCAGCCGCAGAGGGACTCCAAATTTTTTTTTTTGTCCACTTTTTTTTTTTCTTAAACGTTATCAGTTTGTTTTGTTTTGAAAACCTTAAATAATGGCCTTAAAAGAACTGTAGAACTGAGCAAAGCTCTGTCATTTTTTCATGGCACATTTGCCAATGGAAGGTTAGCCTGTCAATAAAAACTGCATTTCATGTGCATATAGGTAGCGTCAAATTTGCTACCCAACTCAAGGAGTCCCCCTGTAGCCCAGTGGTTACATTTCCGCGCTTCGGTTCGGAAGGGCATGGCGTTCAGCCGCAGAGGGACTCCAAATTTTTTTTTTTGTCCACTTTTTTTTTTTCTTAAACGTTATCAGTTTGTTTTGTTTTGAAAACCTTAAATAATGGCCTTAAAAGAACTGTAGAACTGAGCAAAGCTCTGTCATTTTTTCATGGCACATTTGCCAATGGAAGGTTAGCCTGTCAATAAAAACTGCATTTCATGTGCATATAGGTAGCGTCAAATTTGCTACCCAACTCAAGGAGTCCCCCTGTAGCCCAGTGGTTACATTTCCGCGCTTCGGTTCGGAAGGGCATGGCGTTCAGCCGCAGAGGGACTCCAAATTTTTTTTTTTGTCCACTTTTTTTTTTTCTTAAACGTTATCAGTTTGTTTTGTTTTGAAAACCTTAAATAATGGCCTTAAAAGAACTGTAGAACTGAGCAAAGCTCTGTCATTTTTTCATGGCACATTTGCCAATGGAAGGTTAGCCTGTCAATAAAAACTGCATTTCATGTGCATATAGGTAGCGTCAAATTTGCTACCCAACTCAAGGAGTCCCCCTGTAGCCCAGTGGTTACATTTCCGCGCTTCGGTTCGGAAGGGCATGGCGTTCAGCCGCAGAGGGACTCCAAATTTTTTTTTTTGTCCACTTTTTTTTTTTCTTAAACGTTATCAGTTTGTTTTGTTTTGAAAACCTTAAATAATGGCCTTAAAAGAACTGTAGAACTGAGCAAAGCTCTGTCATTTTTTCATGGCACATTTGCCAATGGAAGGTTAGCCTGTCAATAAAAACTGCATTTCATGTGCATATAGGTAGCGTCAAATTTGCTACCCAACTCAAGGAGTCCCCCTGTAGCCCAGTGGTTACATTTCCGCGCTTCGGTTCGGAAGGGCATGGCGTTCAGCCGCAGAGGGACTCCAAATTTTTTTTTTTGTCCACTTTTTTTTTTTCTTAAACGTTATCAGTTTGTTTTGTTTTGAAAACCTTAAATAATGGCCTTAAAAGAACTGTAGAACTGAGCAAAGCTCTGTCATTTTTTCATGGCACATTTGCCAATGGAAGGTTAGCCTGTCAATAAAAACTGCATTTCATGTGCATATAGGTAGCGTCAAATTTGCTACCCAACTCAAGGAGTCCCCCTGTAGCCCAGTGGTTACATTTCCGCGCTTCGGTTCGGAAGGGCATGGCGTTCAGCCGCAGAGGGACTCCAAATTTTTTTTTTTGTCCACTTTTTTTTTTTCTTAAACGTTATCAGTTTGTTTTGTTTTGAAAACCTTAAATAATGGCCTTAAAAGAACTGTAGAACTGAGCAAAGCTCTGTCATTTTTTCATGGCACATTTGCCAATGGAAGGTTAGCCTGTCAATAAAAACTGCATTTCATGTGCATATAGGTAGCGTCAAATTTGCTACCCAACTCAAGGAGTCCCCCTGTAGCCCAGTGGTTACATTTCCGCGCTTCGGTTCGGAAGGGCATGGCGTTCAGCCGCAGAGGGACTCCAAATTTTTTTTTTTGTCCACTTTTTTTTTTTCTTAAACGTTATCAGTTTGTTTTGTTTTGAAAACCTTAAATAATGGCCTTAAAAGAACTGTAGAACTGAGCAAAGCTCTGTCATTTTTTCATGGCACATTTGCCAATGGAAGGTTAGCCTGTCAATAAAAACTGCATTTCATGTGCATATAGGTAGCGTCAAATTTGCTACCCAACTCAAGGAGTCCCCCTGTAGCCCAGTGGTTACATTTCCGCGCTTCGGTTCGGAAGGGCATGGCGTTCAGCCGCAGAGGGACTCCAAATTTTTTTTTTTGTCCACTTTTTTTTTTTCTTAAACGTTATCAGTTTGTTTTGTTTTGAAAACCTTAAATAATGGCCTTAAAAGAACTGTAGAACTGAGCAAAGCTCTGTCATTTTTTCATGGCACATTTGCCAATGGAAGGTTAGCCTGTCAATAAAAACTGCATTTCATGTGCATATAGGTAGCGTCAAATTTGCTACCCAACTCAAGGAGTCCCCC
Source organism: Orbicella faveolata (assembly GCF_042242905.1). Classification (NCBI taxonomy): domain Eukaryota; kingdom Metazoa; phylum Cnidaria; class Anthozoa; order Scleractinia; family Merulinidae; genus Orbicella; species Orbicella faveolata. The sequence continues at coordinate 21,954,695 of NW_028301554.1, forward strand.
TGTAGCCCAGTGGTTACATTTCCGCGCTTCGGTTCGGAAGGGCATGGCGTTCAGCCGCAGAGGGACTCCAAATTTTTTTTTTTGTCCACTTTTTTTTTTTCTTAAACGTTATCAGTTTGTTTTGTTTTGAAAACCTTAAATAATGGCCTTAAAAGAACTGTAGAACTGAGCAAAGCTCTGTCATTTTTTCATGGCACATTTGCCAATGGAAGGTTAGCCTGTCAATAAAAACTGCATTTCATGTGCATATAGGTAGCGTCAAATTTGCTACCCAACTCAAGGAGTCCCCCTGTAGCCCAGTGGTTACATTTCCGCGCTTCGGTTCGGAAGGGCATGGCGTTCAGCCGCAGAGGGACTCCAAATTTTTTTTTTTGTCCACTTTTTTTTTTTCTTAAACGTTATCAGTTTGTTTTGTTTTGAAAACCTTAAATAATGGCCTTAAAAGAACTGTAGAACTGAGCAAAGCTCTGTCATTTTTTCATGGCACATTTGCCAATGGAAGGTTAGCCTGTCAATAAAAACTGCATTTCATGTGCATATAGGTAGCGTCAAATTTGCTACCCAACTCAAGGAGTCCCCCTGTAGCCCAGTGGTTACATTTCCGCGCTTCGGTTCGGAAGGGCATGGCGTTCAGCCGCAGAGGGACTCCAAATTTTTTTTTTTGTCCACTTTTTTTTTTTCTTAAACGTTATCAGTTTGTTTTGTTTTGAAAACCTTAAATAATGGCCTTAAAAGAACTGTAGAACTGAGCAAAGCTCTGTCATTTTTTCATGGCACATTTGCCAATGGAAGGTTAGCCTGTCAATAAAAACTGCATTTCATGTGCATATAGGTAGCGTCAAATTTGCTACCCAACTCAAGGAGTCCCCCTGTAGCCCAGTGGTTACATTTCCGCGCTTCGGTTCGGAAGGGCATGGCGTTCAGCCGCAGAGGGACTCCAAATTTTTTTTTTTGTCCACTTTTTTTTTTTCTTAAACGTTATCAGTTTGTTTTGTTTTGAAAACCTTAAATAATGGCCTTAAAAGAACTGTAGAACTGAGCAAAGCTCTGTCATTTTTTCATGGCACATTTGCCAATGGAAGGTTAGCCTGTCAATAAAAACTGCATTTCATGTGCATATAGGTAGCGTCAAATTTGCTACCCAACTCAAGGAGTCCCCCTGTAGCCCAGTGGTTACATTTCCGCGCTTCGGTTCGGAAGGGCATGGCGTTCAGCCGCAGAGGGACTCCAAATTTTTTTTTTTGTCCACTTTTTTTTTTTCTTAAACGTTATCAGTTTGTTTTGTTTTGAAAACCTTAAATAATGGCCTTAAAAGAACTGTAGAACTGAGCAAAGCTCTGTCATTTTTTCATGGCACATTTGCCAATGGAAGGTTAGCCTGTCAATAAAAACTGCATTTCATGTGCATATAGGTAGCGTCAAATTTGCTACCCAACTCAAGGAGTCCCCCTGTAGCCCAGTGGTTACATTTCCGCGCTTCGGTTCGGAAGGGCATGGCGTTCAGCCGCAGAGGGACTCCAAATTTTTTTTTTTGTCCACTTTTTTTTTTTCTTAAACGTTATCAGTTTGTTTTGTTTTGAAAACCTTAAATAATGGCCTTAAAAGAACTGTAGAACTGAGCAAAGCTCTGTCATTTTTTCATGGCACATTTGCCAATGGAAGGTTAGCCTGTCAATAAAAACTGCATTTCATGTGCATATAGGTAGCGTCAAATTTGCTACCCAACTCAAGGAGTCCCCCTGTAGCCCAGTGGTTACATTTCCGCGCTTCGGTTCGGAAGGGCATGGCGTTCAGCCGCAGAGGGACTCCAAATTTTTTTTTTGTCCACTTTTTTTTTTTCTTAAACGTTATCAGTTTGTTTTGTTTTGAAAACCTTAAATAATGGCCTTAAAAGAACTGTAGAACTGAGCAAAGCTCTGTCATTTTTTCATGGCACATTTGCCAATGGAAGGTTAGCCTGTCAATAAAAACTGCATTTCATGTGCATATAGGTAGCGTCAAATTTGCTACCCAACTCAAGGAGTCCCCCTGTAGCCCAGTGGTTACATTTCCGCGCTTCGGTTCGGAAGGGCATGGCGTTCAGCCGCAGAGGGACTCCAAATTTTTTTTTTTGTCCACTTTTTTTTTTTCTTAAACGTTATCAGTTTGTTTTGTTTTGAAAACCTTAAATAATGGCCTTAAAAGAACTGTAGAACTGAGCAAAGCTCTGTCATTTTTTCATGGCACATTTGCCAATGGAAGGTTAGCCTGTCAATAAAAACTGCATTTCATGTGCATATAGGTAGCGTCAAATTTGCTACCCAACTCAAGGAGTCCCCCTGTAGCCCAGTGGTTACATTTCCGCGCTTCGGTTCGGAAGGGCATGGCGTTCAGCCGCAGAGGGACTCCAAATTTTTTTTTTTGTCCACTTTTTTTTTTTCTTAAACGTTATCAGTTTGTTTTGTTTTGAAAACCTTAAATAATGGCCTTAAAAGAACTGTAGAACTGAGCAAAGCTCTGTCATTTTTTCATGGCACATTTGCCAATGGAAGGTTAGCCTGTCAATAAAAACTGCATTTCATGTGCATATAGGTAGCGTCAAATTTGCTACCCAACTCAAGGAGTCCCCCTGTAGCCCAGTGGTTACATTTCCGCGCTTCGGTTCGGAAGGGCATGGCGTTCAGCCGCAGAGGGACTCCAAATTTTTTTTTTTGTCCACTTTTTTTTTTTCTTAAACGTTATCAGTTTGTTTTGTTTTGAAAACCTTAAATAATGGCCTTAAAAGAACTGTAGAACTGAGCAAAGCTCTGTCATTTTTTCATGGCACATTGCCAATGGAAGGTTAGCCTGTCAATAAAAACTGCATTTCATGTGCATATAGGTAGCGTCAAATTTGCTACCCAACTCAAGGAGTCCCCCTGTAGCCCAGTGGTTACATTTCCGCGCTTCGGTTCGGAAGGGCATGGCGTTCAGCCGCAGAGGGACTCCAAATTTTTTTTTTTGTCCACTTTTTTTTTTTCTTAAACGTTATCAGTTTGTTTTGTTTTGAAAACCTTAAATAATGGCCTTAAAAGAACTGTAGAACTGAGCAAAGCTCTGTCATTTTTTCATGGCACATTTGCCAATGGAAGGTTAGCCTGTCAATAAAAACTGCATTTCATGTGCATATAGGTAGCGTCAAATTTGCTACCCAACTCAAGGAGTCCCCCTGTAGCCCAGTGGTTACATTTCCGCGCTTCGGTTCGGAAGGGCATGGCGTTCAGCCGCAGAGGGACTCCAAATTTTTTTTTTTGTCCACTTTTTTTTTTCTTAAACGTTATCAGTTTGTTTTGTTTTGAAAACCTTAAATAATGGCCTTAAAAGAACTGTAGAACTGAGCAAAGCTCTGTCATTTTTCATGGCACATTTGCCAATGGAAGGTTAGCCTGTCAATAAAAACTGCATTTCATGTGCATATAGGTAGCGTCAAATTTGCTACCCAACTCAAGGAGTCCCCCTGTAGCCCAGTGGTTACATTTCCGCGCTTCGGTTCGGAAGGGCATGGCGTTCAGCCGCAGAGGGACTCCAAATTTTTTTTTTTGTCCACTTTTTTTTTTTCTTAAACGTTATCAGTTTGTTTTGTTTTGAAAACCTTAAATAATGGCCTTAAAAGAACTGTAGAACTGAGCAAAGCTCTGTCATTTTTTCATGGCACATTTGCCAATGGAAGGTTAGCCTGTCAATAAAAACTGCATTTCATGTGCATATAGGTAGCGTCAAATTTGCTACCCAACTCAAGGAGTCCCCCTGTAGCCCAGTGGTTACATTTCCGCGCTTCGGTTCGGAAGGGCATGGCGTTCAGCCGCAGAGGGACTCCAAATTTTTTTTTTTGTCCACTTTTTTTTTTTCTTAAACGTTATCAGTTTGTTTTGTTTTGAAAACCTTAAATAATGGCCTTAAAAGAACTGTAGAACTGAGCAAAGCTCTGTCATTTTTTCATGGCACATTTGCCAATGGAAGGTTAGCCTGTCAATAAAAACTGCATTTCATGTGCATATAGGTAGCGTCAAATTTGCTACCCAACTCAAGGAGTCCCCCTGTAGCCCAGTGGTTACATTTCCGCGCTTCGGTTCGGAAGGGCATGGCGTTCAGCCGCAGAGGGACTCCAAATTTTTTTTTTTGTCCACTTTTTTTTTTCTTAAACGTTATCAGTTTGTTTTGTTTTGAAAACCTAAATAATGGCCTTAAAAGAACTGTAGAACTGAGCAAAGCTCTGTCATTTTTTCATGGCACATTTGCCAATGGAAGGTTAGCCTGTCAATAAAAACTGCATTTCATGTGCATATAGGTAGCGTCAAATTTGCTACCCAACTCAAGGAGTCCCCCTGTAGCCCAGTGGTTACATTTCCGCGCTTCGGTTCGGAAGGGCATGGCGTTCAGCCGCAGAGGGACTCCAAATTTTTTTTTTTGTCCACTTTTTTTTTTTCTTAAACGTTATCAGTTTGTTTTGTTTTGAAAACCTTAAATAATGGCCTTAAAAGAACTGTAGAACTGAGCAAAGCTCTGTCATTTTTTCATGGCACATTTGCCAATGGAAGGTTAGCCTGTCAATAAAAACTGCATTTCATGTGCATATAGGTAGCGTCAAATTTGCTACCCAACTCAAGGAGTCCCCCTGTAGCCCAGTGGTTACATTTCCGCGCTTCGGTTCGGAAGGGCATGGCGTTCAGCCGCAGAGGGACTCCAAATTTTTTTTTTGTCCACTTTTTTTTTTTTCTTAAACGTTATCAGTTTGTTTTGTTTGAAAACCTTAAATAATGGCCTTAAAAGAAACTGTATAACTGAGCAAAGCTCTGTCATTTTTTCATGGCACATTTGCCAATGGAAGGTTAGCCTGTCAATAAAAACTGCATTTCATGTCGCATATAGGTAGCGTCAAATTTGCTACCCAACTCAAGGAGTCCCCCTGTAGCCAGTGGTTACATTCCGCGCTTCGGTTCGGAAGGGCATGGCGTTCAGCCGCAGAGGGACTCCAAATTTTTTTTTTGTCCACTTTTTTTTTTTCTTAAACGTTATCAGTTTGTTTTGTTTTGAAAACCTTAAATAATGGCCTTAAAAGAACTGTATAACTGAGCAAAGCTCTGTCATTTTTTCATGGCACATTTGCCAATGGAAGGTTAGCCTGTCAATAAAAACTGCATTTCATGTGCATATAGGTAGCGTCAAATTTGCTACCCAACTCAAGGAGTCCCCCTGTAGCCCAGTGGTTACATTTCCGCGCTTCGGTTCGGAAGGGCATGGCGTTCAGCCGCAGAGGGACTCCAAATTTTTTTTTTTGTCCACTTTTTTTTTTTCTTAAACGTTATCAGTTTGTTTTGTTTTGAAAACCTTAAATAATGGCCTTAAAAGAACTGTATAACTGAGCAAAGCTCTGTCATTTTTTCATGGCACATTTGCCAATGGAAGGTTAGCCTGTCAATAAAAACTGCATTTCATGTGCATATAGGTAGCGTCAAATTTGCTACCCAACTCAAGGAGTCCCCCTGTAGCCCAGTGGTTACATTTCCGCGCTTCGGTTCGGAAGGGCATGGCGTTCAGCCGCAGAGGGACTCCAAATTTTTTTTTTGTCCACTTTTTTTTTTTCTTAAACGTTATCAGTTTGTTTTGTTTGAAAACCTTAAATAATGGCCTTAAAAGGAACTGTATAACTGAGCAAAGCTCTGTCATTTTTTCATGGCACATTTGCCAATGGAAGGTTAGCCTGTCAATAAAAACTGCATTTCATGTGCATATAGGTAGCGTCAAATTTGCTACCCAACTCAAGGAGTCCCCTGTAGCCAGTGGTTACATTTCCGCGCTTCGGTTCGGAAGGCATGGCGTTCAGCCGCAGAGGGGACTCCAAATTTTTTTTTTGTCCACTTTTTTTTTTTCTTAAACGTTATCAGTTTGTTTTGTTTGAAAACCTTAAATAATGGCCTTAAAAGAACTGTATAACTGAGCAAAGCTCTGTCATTTTTTCATGGCACATTTGCCAATGGAAGGTTAGCCTGTCAATAAAAACTGCATTTCATGTGCATATAGGTAGCGTCAAATTTGCTACCCAACTCAAGGAGTCCCCCTGTAGCCCAGTGGTTACATTTCCGCGCTTCGGTTCGGAAGGGCATGGCGTTCAGCCGCAGAGGGACTCCAAATTTTTTTTTTTGTCCACTTTTTTTTTTCTTAAACGTTATCAGTTTGTTTTGTTTTGAAAACCTTAAATAATGGCCTTAAAAGAACTGTATAACTGAGCAAAGCTCTGTCATTTTTTCATGGCACATTTGCCAATGGAAGGTTAGCCTGTCAATAAAAACTGCATTTCATGTGCATATAGGTAGCGTCAAATTTGCTACCCAACTCAAGGAGTCCCCCTGTAGCCCAGTGGTTACATTTCCGCGCTTCGGTTCGGAAGGGCATGGCGTTCAGCCGCAGAGGGACTCCAAATTTTTTTTTTTGTCCACTTTTTTTTTTCTTAAACGTTATCAGTTTGTTTTGTTTTGAAAACCTTAAATAATGGCCTTAAAAGAACTGTATAACTGAGCAAAGCTCTGTCATTTTTTCATGGCACATTTGCCAATGGAAGGTTAGCCTGTCAATAAAAACTGCATTTCATGTGCATATAGGTAGCGTCAAATTTGCTACCCAACTCAAGGAGTCCCCCTGTAGCCCAGTGGTTACATTTCCGCGCTTCGGTTCGGAAGGGCATGGCGTTCAGCCGCAGAGGGACTCCAAATTTTTTTTTTTGTCCACTTTTTTTTTTCTTAAACGTTATCAGTTTGTTTTGTTTTGAAAACCTTAAATAATGGCCTTAAAAGAACTGTATAACTGAGCAAAGCTCTGTCATTTTTTCATGGCACATTTGCCAATGGAAGGTTAGCCTGTCAATAAAAACTGCATTTCATGTGCATATAGGTAGCGTCAAATTTGCTACCCAACTCAAGGAGTCCCCCTGTAGCCAGTGGTTACATTTCCGCGCTTCGGTTCGGAAGGGCATGGCGTTCAGCGCAGAGGGACTCCAAATTTTTTTTTTGTCCACTTTTTTTTTTTCTTAAACGTTATCAGTTTGTTTTGTTTTGAAAACCTTAAATAATGGCCTTAAAAGAACTGTATAACTGAGCAAAGCTCTGTCATTTTTTCATGGCACATTTGCCAATGGAAGGTTAGCCTGTCAATAAAAACTGCATTTCATGTGCATATAGGTAGCGTCAAATTTGCTACCCAACTCAAGGAGTCCCCCTGTAGCCCAGTGGTTACATTTCCGCGCTTCGGTTCGGATGGGCATGGCGTTCAGCCGCAGAGGGACTCCAAATTTTTTTTTTTGTCCACTTTTTTTTTTTCTTAAACGTTATCAGTTTGTTTTGTTTTGAAAACCTTAAATAATGGCCTTAAAAGAACTGTATAACTGAGCAAAGCTCTGTCATTTTTTCATGGCACATTTGCCAATGGAAGGTTAGCCTGTCAATAAAAACTGCATTTCATGTGCATATAGGTAGCGTCAAATTTGCTACCCAACTCAAGGAGTCCCCCTGTAGCCCAGTGGTTACATTTCCGCGCTTCGGTTCGGAAGGGCATGGCGTTCAGCCGCAGAGGGACTCCAAATTTTTTTTTTTGTCCACTTTTTTTTTTTCTTAAACGTTATCAGTTTGTTTTGTTTTGAAAACCTTAAATAATGGCCTTAAAAGAACTGTATAACTGAGCAAAGCTCTGTCATTTTTTCATGGCACATTTGCCAATGGAAGGTTAGCCTGTCAATAAAAACTGCATTTCATGTGCATATAGGTAGCGTCAAATTTGCTACCCAACTCAAGGAGTCCCCCTGTAGCCCAGTGGTTACATTTCCGCGCTTCGGTTCGGAAGGGCATGGCGTTCAGCCGCAGAGGGACTCCAAATTTTTTTTTTTGTCCACTTTTTTTTTTTCTTAAACGTTATCAGTTTGTTTTGTTTTGAAAACCTTAAATAATGGCCTTAAAAGAACTGTATAACTGAGCAAAGCTCTGTCATTTTTTCATGGCACATTTGCCAATGGAAGGTTAGCCTGTCAATAAAAACTGCATTTCATGTGCATATAGGTAGCGTCAAATTTGCTACCCAACTCAAGGAGTCCCCCTGTAGCCCAGTGGTTACATTTCCGCGCTTCGGTTCGGAAGGGCATGGCGTTCAGCCGCAGAGGGACTCCAAATTTTTTTTTTTGTCCACTTTTTTTTTTTCTTAAACGTTATCAGTTTGTTTTGTTTTGAAAACCTTAAATAATGGCCTTAAAAGAACTGTATAACTGAGCAAAGCTCTGTCATTTTTTCATGGCACATTTGCCAATGGAAGGTTAGCCTGTCAATAAAAACTGCATTTCATGTGCATATAGGTAGCGTCAAATTTGCTACCCAACTCAAGGAGTCCCCCTGTAGCCCAGTGGTTACATTTCCGCGCTTCGGTTCGGAAGGGCATGGCGTTCAGCCGCAGAGGGACTCCAAATTTTTTTTTTTGTCCACTTTTTTTTTTTCTTAAACGTTATCAGTTTGTTTTGTTTTGAAAACCTTAAATAATGGCCTTAAAAGAACTGTATAACTGAGCAAAGCTCTGTCATTTTTTCATGGCACATTTGCCAATGGAAGGTTAGCCTGTCAATAAAAACTGCATTTCATGTGCATATAGGTAGCGTCAAATTTGCTACCCAACTCAAGGAGTCCCCCTGTAGCCCAGTGGTTACATTTCCGCGCTTCGGTTCGGAAGGGCATGGCGTTCAGCCGCAGAGGGACTCCAAATTTTTTTTTTTGTCCACTTTTTTTTTTTCTTAAACGTTATCAGTTTGTTTTGTTTTGAAAACCTTAAATAATGGCCTTAAAAGAACTGTATAACTGAGCAAAGCTCTGTCATTTTTTCATGGCACATTTGCCAATGGAAGGTTAGCCTGTCAATAAAAACTGCATTTCATGTGCATATAGGTAGCGTCAAATTTGCTACCCAACTCAAGGAGTCCCCCTGTAGCCCAGTGGTTACATTTCCGCGCTTCGGTTCGGAAGGGCATGGCGTTCAGCCGCAGAGGGACTCCAAATTTTTTTTTTTGTCCACTTTTTTTTTTTCTTAAACGTTATCAGTTTGTTTTGTTTTGAAAACCTTAAATAATGGCCTTAAAAGAACTGTATAACTGAGCAAAGCTCTGTCATTTTTTCATGGCACATTTGCCAATGGAAGGTTAGCCTGTCAATAAAAACTGCATTTCATGTGCATATAGGTAGCGTCAAATTTGCTACCCAACTCAAGGAGTCCCCCTGTAGCCCAGTGGTTACATTTCCGCGCTTCGGTTCGGAAGGGCATGGCGTTCAGCCGCAGAGGGACTCCAAATTTTTTTTTTTGTCCACTTTTTTTTTTTCTTAAACGTTATCAGTTTGTTTTGTTTTGAAAACCTTAAATAATGGCCTTAAAAGAACTGTATAACTGAGCAAAGCTCTGTCATTTTTTCATGGCACATTTGCCAATGGAAGGTTAGCCTGTCAATAAAAACTGCATTTCATGTGCATATAGGTAGCGTCAAATTTGCTACCCAACTCAAGGAGTCCCCCTGTAGCCCAGTGGTTACATTTCCGCGCTTCGGTTCGGAAGGGCATGGCGTTCAGCCGCAGAGGGACTCCAAATTTTTTTTTTTGTCCACTTTTTTTTTTTCTTAAACGTTATCAGTTTGTTTTGTTTTGAAAACCTTAAATAATGGCCTTAAAAGAACTGTATAACTGAGCAAAGCTCTGTCATTTTTTCATGGCACATTTGCCAATGGAAGGTTAGCCTGTCAATAAAAACTGCATTTCATGTGCATATAGGTAGCGTCAAATTTGCTACCCAACTCAAGGAGTCCCCCTGTAGCCCAGTGGTTACATTTCCGCGCTTCGGTTCGGAAGGGCATGGCGTTCAGCCGCAGAGGGACTCCAAATTTTTTTTTTTGTCCACTTTTTTTTTTTCTTAAACGTTATCAGTTTGTTTTGTTTTGAAAACCTTAAATAATGGCCTTAAAAGAACTGTATAACTGAGCAAAGCTCTGTCATTTTTTCATGGCACATTTGCCAATGGAAGGTTAGCCTGTCAATAAAAACTGCATTTCATGTGCATATAGGTAGCGTCAAATTTGCTACCCAACTCAAGGAGTCCCCCTGTAGCCCAGTGGTTACATTTCCGCGCTTCGGTTCGGAAGGGCATGGCGTTCAGCCGCAGAGGGACTCCAAATTTTTTTTTTTGTCCACTTTTTTTTTTTCTTAAACGTTATCAGTTTGTTTTGTTTTGAAAACCTTAAATAATGGCCTTAAAAGAACTGTATAACTGAGCAAAGCTCTGTCATTTTTTCATGGCACATTTGCCAATGGAAGGTTAGCCTGTCAATAAAAACTGCATTTCATGTGCATATAGGTAGCGTCAAATTTGCTACCCAACTCAAGGAGTCCCCCTGTAGCCCAGTGGTTACATTTCCGCGCTTCGGTTCGGAAGGGCATGGCGTTCAGCCGCAGAGGGACTCCAAATTTTTTTTTTTGTCCACTTTTTTTTTTTCTTAAACGTTATCAGTTTGTTTTGTTTTGAAAACCTTAAATAATGGCCTTAAAAGAACTGTATAACTGAGCAAAGCTCTGTCATTTTTTCATGGCACATTTGCCAATGGAAGGTTAGCCTGTCAATAAAAACTGCATTTCATGTGCATATAGGTAGCGTCAAATTTGCTACCCAACTCAAGGAGTCCCCCTGTAGCCCAGTGGTTACATTTCCGCGCTTCGGTTCGGAAGGGCATGGCGTTCAGCCGCAGAGGGACTCCAAATTTTTTTTTTTGTCCACTTTTTTTTTTTCTTAAACGTTATCAGTTTGTTTTGTTTTGAAAACCTTAAATAATGGCCTTAAAAGAACTGTATAACTGAGCAAAGCTCTGTCATTTTTTCATGGCACATTTGCCAATGGAAGGTTAGCCTGTCAATAAAAACTGCATTTCATGTGCATATAGGTAGCGTCAAATTTGCTACCCAACTCAAGGAGTCCCCCTGTAGCCCAGTGGTTACATTTCCGCGCTTCGGTTCGGAAGGGCATGGCGTTCAGCCGCAGAGGGACTCCAAATTTTTTTTTTTGTCCACTTTTTTTTTTTCTTAAACGTTATCAGTTTGTTTTGTTTTGAAAACCTTAAATAATGGCCTTAAAAGAACTGTATAACTGAGCAAAGCTCTGTCATTTTTTCATGGCACATTTGCCAATGGAAGGTTAGCCTGTCAATAAAAACTGCATTTCATGTGCATATAGGTAGCGTCAAATTTGCTACCCAACTCAAGGAGTCCCCCTGTAGCCCAGTGGTTACATTTCCGCGCTTCGGTTCGGAAGGGCATGGCGTTCAGCCGCAGAGGGACTCCAAATTTTTTTTTTTGTCCACTTTTTTTTTTTCTTAAACGTTATCAGTTTGTTTTGTTTTGAAAACCTTAAATAATGGCCTTAAAAGAACTGTATAACTGAGCAAAGCTCTGTCATTTTTTCATGGCACATTTGCCAATGGAAGGTTAGCCTGTCAATAAAAACTGCATTTCATGTGCATATAGGTAGCGTCAAATTTGCTACCCAACTCAAGGAGTCCCCCTGTAGCCCAGTGGTTACATTTCCGCGCTTCGGTTCGGAAGGGCATGGCGTTCAGCCGCAGAGGGACTCCAAATTTTTTTTTTTGTCCACTTTTTTTTTTTCTTAAACGTTATCAGTTTGTTTTGTTTTGAAAACCTTAAATAATGGCCTTAAAAGAACTGTATAACTGAGCAAAGCTCTGTCATTTTTTCATGGCACATTTGCCAATGGAAGGTTAGCCTGTCAATAAAAACTGCATTTCATGTGCATATAGGTAGCGTCAAATTTGCTACCCAACTCAAGGAGTCCCCCTGTAGCCCAGTGGTTACATTTCCGCGCTTCGGTTCGGAAGGGCATGGCGTTCAGCCGCAGAGGGACTCCAAATTTTTTTTTTTGTCCACTTTTTTTTTTTCTTAAACGTTATCAGTTTGTTTTGTTTTGAAAACCTTAAATAATGGCCTTAAAAGAACTGTATAACTGAGCAAAGCTCTGTCATTTTTTCATGGCACATTTGCCAATGGAAGGTTAGCCTGTCAATAAAAACTGCATTTCATGTGCATATAGGTAGCGTCAAATTTGCTACCCAACTCAAGGAGTCCCCCTGTAGCCCAGTGGTTACATTTCCGCGCTTCGGTTCGGAAGGGCATGGCGTTCAGCCGCAGAGGGACTCCAAATTTTTTTTTTTGTCCACTTTTTTTTTTTCTTAAACGTTATCAGTTTGTTTTGTTTTGAAAACCTTAAATAATGGCCTTAAAAGAACTGTATAACTGAGCAAAGCTCTGTCATTTTTTCATGGCACATTTGCCAATGGAAGGTTAGCCTGTCAATAAAAACTGCATTTCATGTGCATATAGGTAGCGTCAAATTTGCTACCCAACTCAAGGAGTCCCCCTGTAGCCCAGTGGTTACATTTCCGCGCTTCGGTTCGGAAGGGCATGGCGTTCAGCCGCAGAGGGACTCCAAATTTTTTTTTTTGTCCACTTTTTTTTTTTCTTAAACGTTATCAGTTTGTTTTGTTTTGAAAACCTTAAATAATGGCCTTAAAAGAACTGTATAACTGAGCAAAGCTCTGTCATTTTTTCATGGCACATTTGCCAATGGAAGGTTAGCCTGTCAATAAAAACTGCATTTCATGTGCATATAGGTAGCGTCAAATTTGCTACCCAACTCAAGGAGTCCCCCTGTAGCCCAGTGGTTACATTTCCGCGCTTCGGTTCGGAAGGGCATGGCGTTCAGCCGCAGAGGGACTCCAAATTTTTTTTTTTGTCCACTTTTTTTTTTTCTTAAACGTTATCAGTTTGTTTTGTTTTGAAAACCTTAAATAATGGCCTTAAAAGAACTGTATAACTGAGCAAAGCTCTGTCATTTTTTCATGGCACATTTGCCAATGGAAGGTTAGCCTGTCAATAAAAACTGCATTTCATGTGCATATAGGTAGCGTCAAATTTGCTACCCAACTCAAGGAGTCCCCCTGTAGCCCAGTGGTTACATTTCCGCGCTTCGGTTCGGAAGGGCATGGCGTTCAGCCGCAGAGGGACTCCAAATTTTTTTTTTTGTCCACTTTTTTTTTTTCTTAAACGTTATCAGTTTGTTTTGTTTTGAAAACCTTAAATAATGGCCTTAAAAGAACTGTATAACTGAGCAAAGCTCTGTCATTTTTTCATGGCACATTTGCCAATGGAAGGTTAGCCTGTCAATAAAAACTGCATTTCATGTGCATATAGGTAGCGTCAAATTTGCTACCCAACTCAAGGAGTCCCCCTGTAGCCCAGTGGTTACATTTCCGCGCTTCGGTTCGGAAGGGCATGGCGTTCAGCCGCAGAGGGACTCCAAATTTTTTTTTTTGTCCACTTTTTTTTTTTCTTAAACGTTATCAGTTTGTTTTGTTTTGAAAACCTTAAATAATGGCCTTAAAAGAACTGTATAACTGAGCAAAGCTCTGTCATTTTTTCATGGCACATTTGCCAATGGAAGGTTAGCCTGTCAATAAAAACTGCATTTCATGTGCATATAGGTAGCGTCAAATTTGCTACCCAACTCAAGGAGTCCCCCTGTAGCCCAGTGGTTACATTTCCGCGCTTCGGTTCGGAAGGGCATGGCGTTCAGCCGCAGAGGGACTCCAAATTTTTTTTTTTGTCCACTTTTTTTTTTTCTTAAACGTTATCAGTTTGTTTTGTTTTGAAAACCTTAAATAATGGCCTTAAAAGAACTGTATAACTGAGCAAAGCTCTGTCATTTTTTCATGGCACATTTGCCAATGGAAGGTTAGCCTGTCAATAAAAACTGCATTTCATGTGCATATAGGTAGCGTCAAATTTGCTACCCAACTCAAGGAGTCCCCCTGTAGCCCAGTGGTTACATTTCCGCGCTTCGGTTCGGAAGGGCATGGCGTTCAGCCGCAGAGGGACTCCAAATTTTTTTTTTTGTCCACTTTTTTTTTTTCTTAAACGTTATCAGTTTGTTTTGTTTTGAAAACCTTAAATAATGGCCTTAAAAGAACTGTATAACTGAGCAAAGCTCTGTCATTTTTTCATGGCACATTTGCCAATGGAAGGTTAGCCTGTCAATAAAAACTGCATTTCATGTGCATATAGGTAGCGTCAAATTTGCTACCCAACTCAAGGAGTCCCCCTGTAGCCCAGTGGTTACATTTCCGCGCTTCGGTTCGGAAGGGCATGGCGTTCAGCCGCAGAGGGACTCCAAATTTTTTTTTTTGTCCACTTTTTTTTTTTCTTAAACGTTATCAGTTTGTTTTGTTTTGAAAACCTTAAATAATGGCCTTAAAAGAACTGTATAACTGAGCAAAGCTCTGTCATTTTTTCATGGCACATTTGCCAATGGAAGGTTAGCCTGTCAATAAAAACTGCATTTCATGTGCATATAGGTAGCGTCAAATTTGCTACCCAACTCAAGGAGTCCCCCTGTAGCCCAGTGGTTACATTTCCGCGCTTCGGTTCGGAAGGGCATGGCGTTCAGCCGCAGAGGGACTCCAAATTTTTTTTTTTGTCCACTTTTTTTTTTTCTTAAACGTTATCAGTTTGTTTTGTTTTGAAAACCTTAAATAATGGCCTTAAAAGAACTGTATAACTGAGCAAAGCTCTGTCATTTTTTCATGGCACATTTGCCAATGGAAGGTTAGCCTGTCAATAAAAACTGCATTTCATGTGCATATAGGTAGCGTCAAATTTGCTACCCAACTCAAGGAGTCCCCCTGTAGCCCAGTGGTTACATTTCCGCGCTTCGGTTCGGAAGGGCATGGCGTTCAGCCGCAGAGGGACTCCAAATTTTTTTTTTTGTCCACTTTTTTTTTTTCTTAAACGTTATCAGTTTGTTTTGTTTTGAAAACCTTAAATAATGGCCTTAAAAGAACTGTATAACTGAGCAAAGCTCTGTCATTTTTTCATGGCACATTTGCCAATGGAAGGTTAGCCTGTCAATAAAAACTGCATTTCATGTGCATATAGGTAGCGTCAAATTTGCTACCCAACTCAAGGAGTCCCCCTGTAGCCCAGTGGTTACATTTCCGCGCTTCGGTTCGGAAGGGCATGGCGTTCAGCCGCAGAGGGACTCCAAATTTTTTTTTTTGTCCACTTTTTTTTTTTCTTAAACGTTATCAGTTTGTTTTGTTTTGAAAACCTTAAATAATGGCCTTAAAAGAACTGTATAACTGAGCAAAGCTCTGTCATTTTTTCATGGCACATTTGCCAATGGAAGGTTAGCCTGTCAATAAAAACTGCATTTCATGTGCATATAGGTAGCGTCAAATTTGCTACCCAACTCAAGGAGTCCCCCTGTAGCCCAGTGGTTACATTTCCGCGCTTCGGTTCGGAAGGGCATGGCGTTCAGCCGCAGAGGGACTCCAAATTTTTTTTTTTGTCCACTTTTTTTTTTTCTTAAACGTTATCAGTTTGTTTTGTTTTGAAAACCTTAAATAATGGCCTTAAAAGAACTGTATAACTGAGCAAAGCTCTGTCATTTTTTCATGGCACATTTGCCAATGGAAGGTTAGCCTGTCAATAAAAACTGCATTTCATGTGCATATAGGTAGCGTCAAATTTGCTACCCAACTCAAGGAGTCCCCCTGTAGCCCAGTGGTTACATTTCCGCGCTTCGGTTCGGAAGGGCATGGCGTTCAGCCGCAGAGGGACTCCAAATTTTTTTTTTTGTCCACTTTTTTTTTTTCTTAAACGTTATCAGTTTGTTTTGTTTTGAAAACCTTAAATAATGGCCTTAAAAGAACTGTATAACTGAGCAAAGCTCTGTCATTTTTTCATGGCACATTTGCCAATGGAAGGTTAGCCTGTCAATAAAAACTGCATTTCATGTGCATATAGGTAGCGTCAAATTTGCTACCCAACTCAAGGAGTCCCCCTGTAGCCCAGTGGTTACATTTCCGCGCTTCGGTTCGGAAGGGCATGGCGTTCAGCCGCAGAGGGACTCCAAATTTTTTTTTTTGTCCACTTTTTTTTTTTCTTAAACGTTATCAGTTTGTTTTGTTTTGAAAACCTTAAATAATGGCCTTAAAAGAACTGTATAACTGAGCAAAGCTCTGTCATTTTTTCATGGCACATTTGCCAATGGAAGGTTAGCCTGTCAATAAAAACTGCATTTCATGTGCATATAGGTAGCGTCAAATTTGCTACCCAACTCAAGGAGTCCCCCTGTAGCCCAGTGGTTACATTTCCGCGCTTCGGTTCGGAAGGGCATGGCGTTCAGCCGCAGAGGGACTCCAAATTTTTTTTTTTGTCCACTTTTTTTTTTTCTTAAACGTTATCAGTTTGTTTTGTTTTGAAAACCTTAAATAATGGCCTTAAAAGAACTGTATAACTGAGCAAAGCTCTGTCATTTTTTCATGGCACATTTGCCAATGGAAGGTTAGCCTGTCAATAAAAACTGCATTTCATGTGCATATAGGTAGCGTCAAATTTGCTACCCAACTCAAGGAGTCCCCCTGTAGCCCAGTGGTTACATTTCCGCGCTTCGGTTCGGAAGGGCATGGCGTTCAGCCGCAGAGGGACTCCAAATTTTTTTTTTTGTCCACTTTTTTTTTTTCTTAAACGTTATCAGTTTGTTTTGTTTTGAAAACCTTAAATAATGGCCTTAAAAGAACTGTATAACTGAGCAAAGCTCTGTCATTTTTTCATGGCACATTTGCCAATGGAAGGTTAGCCTGTCAATAAAAACTGCATTTCATGTGCATATAGGTAGCGTCAAATTTGCTACCCAACTCAAGGAGTCCCCCTGTAGCCCAGTGGTTACATTTCCGCGCTTCGGTTCGGAAGGGCATGGCGTTCAGCCGCAGAGGGACTCCAAATTTTTTTTTTTGTCCACTTTTTTTTTTTCTTAAACGTTATCAGTTTGTTTTGTTTTGAAAACCTTAAATAATGGCCTTAAAAGAACTGTATAACTGAGCAAAGCTCTGTCATTTTTTCATGGCACATTTGCCAATGGAAGGTTAGCCTGTCAATAAAAACTGCATTTCATGTGCATATAGGTAGCGTCAAATTTGCTACCCAACTCAAGGAGTCCCCCTGTAGCCCAGTGGTTACATTTCCGCGCTTCGGTTCGGAAGGGCATGGCGTTCAGCCGCAGAGGGACTCCAAATTTTTTTTTTTGTCCACTTTTTTTTTTTCTTAAACGTTATCAGTTTGTTTTGTTTTGAAAACCTTAAATAATGGCCTTAAAAGAACTGTATAACTGAGCAAAGCTCTGTCATTTTTTCATGGCACATTTGCCAATGGAAGGTTAGCCTGTCAATAAAAACTGCATTTCATGTGCATATAGGTAGCGTCAAATTTGCTACCCAACTCAAGGAGTCCCCCTGTAGCCCAGTGGTTACATTTCCGCGCTTCGGTTCGGAAGGGCATGGCGTTCAGCCGCAGAGGGACTCCAAATTTTTTTTTTTGTCCACTTTTTTTTTTTCTTAAACGTTATCAGTTTGTTTTGTTTTGAAAACCTTAAATAATGGCCTTAAAAGAACTGTATAACTGAGCAAAGCTCTGTCATTTTTTCATGGCACATTTGCCAATGGAAGGTTAGCCTGTCAATAAAAACTGCATTTCATGTGCATATAGGTAGCGTCAAATTTGCTACCCAACTCAAGGAGTCCCCCTGTAGCCCAGTGGTTACATTTCCGCGCTTCGGTTCGGAAGGGCATGGCGTTCAGCCGCAGAGGGACTCCAAATTTTTTTTTTTGTCCACTTTTTTTTTTTCTTAAACGTTATCAGTTTGTTTTGTTTTGAAAACCTTAAATAATGGCCTTAAAAGAACTGTATAACTGAGCAAAGCTCTGTCATTTTTTCATGGCACATTTGCCAATGGAAGGTTAGCCTGTCAATAAAAACTGCATTTCATGTGCATATAGGTAGCGTCAAATTTGCTACCCAACTCAAGGAGTCCCCCTGTAGCCCAGTGGTTACATTTCCGCGCTTCGGTTCGGAAGGGCATGGCGTTCAGCCGCAGAGGGACTCCAAATTTTTTTTTTTGTCCACTTTTTTTTTTTCTTAAACGTTATCAGTTTGTTTTGTTTTGAAAACCTTAAATAATGGCCTTAAAAGAACTGTATAACTGAGCAAAGCTCTGTCATTTTTTCATGGCACATTTGCCAATGGAAGGTTAGCCTGTCAATAAAAACTGCATTTCATGTGCATATAGGTAGCGTCAAATTTGCTACCCAACTCAAGGAGTCCCCCTGTAGCCCAGTGGTTACATTTCCGCGCTTCGGTTCGGAAGGGCATGGCGTTCAGCCGCAGAGGGACTCCAAATTTTTTTTTTTGTCCACTTTTTTTTTTTCTTAAACGTTATCAGTTTGTTTTGTTTTGAAAACCTTAAATAATGGCCTTAAAAGAACTGTATAACTGAGCAAAGCTCTGTCATTTTTTCATGGCACATTTGCCAATGGAAGGTTAGCCTGTCAATAAAAACTGCATTTCATGTGCATATAGGTAGCGTCAAATTTGCTACCCAACTCAAGGAGTCCCCCTGTAGCCCAGTGGTTACATTTCCGCGCTTCGGTTCGGAAGGGCATGGCGTTCAGCCGCAGAGGGACTCCAAATTTTTTTTTTTGTCCACTTTTTTTTTTTCTTAAACGTTATCAGTTTGTTTTGTTTTGAAAACCTTAAATAATGGCCTTAAAAGAACTGTATAACTGAGCAAAGCTCTGTCATTTTTTCATGGCACATTTGCCAATGGAAGGTTAGCCTGTCAATAAAAACTGCATTTCATGTGCATATAGGTAGCGTCAAATTTGCTACCCAACTCAAGGAGTCCCCCTGTAGCCCAGTGGTTACATTTCCGCGCTTCGGTTCGGAAGGGCATGGCGTTCAGCCGCAGAGGGACTCCAAATTTTTTTTTTTGTCCACTTTTTTTTTTTCTTAAACGTTATCAGTTTGTTTTGTTTTGAAAACCTTAAATAATGGCCTTAAAAGAACTGTATAACTGAGCAAAGCTCTGTCATTTTTTCATGGCACATTTGCCAATGGAAGGTTAGCCTGTCAATAAAAACTGCATTTCATGTGCATATAGGTAGCGTCAAATTTGCTACCCAACTCAAGGAGTCCCCCTGTAGCCCAGTGGTTACATTTCCGCGCTTCGGTTCGGAAGGGCATGGCGTTCAGCCGCAGAGGGACTCCAAATTTTTTTTTTTGTCCACTTTTTTTTTTTCTTAAACGTTATCAGTTTGTTTTGTTTTGAAAACCTTAAATAATGGCCTTAAAAGAACTGTATAACTGAGCAAAGCTCTGTCATTTTTTCATGGCACATTTGCCAATGGAAGGTTAGCCTGTCAATAAAAACTGCATTTCATGTGCATATAGGTAGCGTCAAATTTGCTACCCAACTCAAGGAGTCCCCCTGTAGCCCAGTGGTTACATTTCCGCGCTTCGGTTCGGAAGGGCATGGCGTTCAGCCGCAGAGGGACTCCAAATTTTTTTTTTTGTCCACTTTTTTTTTTTCTTAAACGTTATCAGTTTGTTTTGTTTTGAAAACCTTAAATAATGGCCTTAAAAGAACTGTATAACTGAGCAAAGCTCTGTCATTTTTTCATGGCACATTTGCCAATGGAAGGTTAGCCTGTCAATAAAAACTGCATTTCATGTGCATATAGGTAGCGTCAAATTTGCTACCCAACTCAAGGAGTCCCCCTGTAGCCCAGTGGTTACATTTCCGCGCTTCGGTTCGGAAGGGCATGGCGTTCAGCCGCAGAGGGACTCCAAATTTTTTTTTTTGTCCACTTTTTTTTTTTCTTAAACGTTATCAGTTTGTTTTGTTTTGAAAACCTTAAATAATGGCCTTAAAAGAACTGTATAACTGAGCAAAGCTCTGTCATTTTTTCATGGCACATTTGCCAATGGAAGGTTAGCCTGTCAATAAAAACTGCATTTCATGTGCATATAGGTAGCGTCAAATTTGCTACCCAACTCAAGGAGTCCCCCTGTAGCCCAGTGGTTACATTTCCGCGCTTCGGTTCGGAAGGGCATGGCGTTCAGCCGCAGAGGGACTCCAAATTTTTTTTTTTGTCCACTTTTTTTTTTTCTTAAACGTTATCAGTTTGTTTTGTTTTGAAAACCTTAAATAATGGCCTTAAAAGAACTGTATAACTGAGCAAAGCTCTGTCATTTTTTCATGGCACATTTGCCAATGGAAGGTTAGCCTGTCAATAAAAACTGCATTTCATGTGCATATAGGTAGCGTCAAATTTGCTACCCAACTCAAGGAGTCCCCCTGTAGCCCAGTGGTTACATTTCCGCGCTTCGGTTCGGAAGGGCATGGCGTTCAGCCGCAGAGGGACTCCAAATTTTTTTTTTTGTCCACTTTTTTTTTTTCTTAAACGTTATCAGTTTGTTTTGTTTTGAAAACCTTAAATAATGGCCTTAAAAGAACTGTATAACTGAGCAAAGCTCTGTCATTTTTTCATGGCACATTTGCCAATGGAAGGTTAGCCTGTCAATAAAAACTGCATTTCATGTGCATATAGGTAGCGTCAAATTTGCTACCCAACTCAAGGAGTCCCCCTGTAGCCCAGTGGTTACATTTCCGCGCTTCGGTTCGGAAGGGCATGGCGTTCAGCCGCAGAGGGACTCCAAATTTTTTTTTTTGTCCACTTTTTTTTTTTCTTAAACGTTATCAGTTTGTTTTGTTTTGAAAACCTTAAATAATGGCCTTAAAAGAACTGTATAACTGAGCAAAGCTCTGTCATTTTTTCATGGCACATTTGCCAATGGAAGGTTAGCCTGTCAATAAAAACTGCATTTCATGTGCATATAGGTAGCGTCAAATTTGCTACCCAACTCAAGGAGTCCCCCTGTAGCCCAGTGGTTACATTTCCGCGCTTCGGTTCGGAAGGGCATGGCGTTCAGCCGCAGAGGGACTCCAAATTTTTTTTTTTGTCCACTTTTTTTTTTTCTTAAACGTTATCAGTTTGTTTTGTTTTGAAAACCTTAAATAATGGCCTTAAAAGAACTGTATAACTGAGCAAAGCTCTGTCATTTTTTCATGGCACATTTGCCAATGGAAGGTTAGCCTGTCAATAAAAACTGCATTTCATGTGCATATAGGTAGCGTCAAATTTGCTACCCAACTCAAGGAGTCCCCCTGTAGCCCAGTGGTTACATTTCCGCGCTTCGGTTCGGAAGGGCATGGCGTTCAGCCGCAGAGGGACTCCAAATTTTTTTTTTTGTCCACTTTTTTTTTTTCTTAAACGTTATCAGTTTGTTTTGTTTTGAAAACCTTAAATAATGGCCTTAAAAGAACTGTATAACTGAGCAAAGCTCTGTCATTTTTTCATGGCACATTTGCCAATGGAAGGTTAGCCTGTCAATAAAAACTGCATTTCATGTGCATATAGGTAGCGTCAAATTTGCTACCCAACTCAAGGAGTCCCCCTGTAGCCCAGTGGTTACATTTCCGCGCTTCGGTTCGGAAGGGCATGGCGTTCAGCCGCAGAGGGACTCCAAATTTTTTTTTTTGTCCACTTTTTTTTTTTCTTAAACGTTATCAGTTTGTTTTGTTTTGAAAACCTTAAATAATGGCCTTAAAAGAACTGTATAACTGAGCAAAGCTCTGTCATTTTTTCATGGCACATTTGCCAATGGAAGGTTAGCCTGTCAATAAAAACTGCATTTCATGTGCATATAGGTAGCGTCAAATTTGCTACCCAACTCAAGGAGTCCCCCTGTAGCCCAGTGGTTACATTTCCGCGCTTCGGTTCGGAAGGGCATGGCGTTCAGCCGCAGAGGGACTCCAAATTTTTTTTTTTGTCCACTTTTTTTTTTTCTTAAACGTTATCAGTTTGTTTTGTTTTGAAAACCTTAAATAATGGCCTTAAAAGAACTGTATAACTGAGCAAAGCTCTGTCATTTTTTCATGGCACATTTGCCAATGGAAGGTTAGCCTGTCAATAAAAACTGCATTTCATGTGCATATAGGTAGCGTCAAATTTGCTACCCAACTCAAGGAGTCCCCCTGTAGCCCAGTGGTTACATTTCCGCGCTTCGGTTCGGAAGGGCATGGCGTTCAGCCGCAGAGGGACTCCAAATTTTTTTTTTTGTCCACTTTTTTTTTTTCTTAAACGTTATCAGTTTGTTTTGTTTTGAAAACCTTAAATAATGGCCTTAAAAGAACTGTATAACTGAGCAAAGCTCTGTCATTTTTTCATGGCACATTTGCCAATGGAAGGTTAGCCTGTCAATAAAAACTGCATTTCATGTGCATATAGGTAGCGTCAAATTTGCTACCCAACTCAAGGAGTCCCCCTGTAGCCCAGTGGTTACATTTCCGCGCTTCGGTTCGGAAGGGCATGGCGTTCAGCCGCAGAGGGACTCCAAATTTTTTTTTTTGTCCACTTTTTTTTTTTCTTAAACGTTATCAGTTTGTTTTGTTTTGAAAACCTTAAATAATGGCCTTAAAAGAACTGTATAACTGAGCAAAGCTCTGTCATTTTTTCATGGCACATTTGCCAATGGAAGGTTAGCCTGTCAATAAAAACTGCATTTCATGTGCATATAGGTAGCGTCAAATTTGCTACCCAACTCAAGGAGTCCCCCTGTAGCCCAGTGGTTACATTTCCGCGCTTCGGTTCGGAAGGGCATGGCGTTCAGCCGCAGAGGGACTCCAAATTTTTTTTTTTGTCCACTTTTTTTTTTTCTTAAACGTTATCAGTTTGTTTTGTTTTGAAAACCTTAAATAATGGCCTTAAAAGAACTGTATAACTGAGCAAAGCTCTGTCATTTTTTCATGGCACATTTGCCAATGGAAGGTTAGCCTGTCAATAAAAACTGCATTTCATGTGCATATAGGTAGCGTCAAATTTGCTACCCAACTCAAGGAGTCCCCCTGTAGCCCAGTGGTTACATTTCCGCGCTTCGGTTCGGAAGGGCATGGCGTTCAGCCGCAGAGGGACTCCAAAGTTTTTTTTTTGTCCACTTTTTTTTTTTCTTAAACGTTATCAGTTTGTTTTGTTTTGAAAACCTTAAATAATGGCCTTAAAAGAACTGTATAACTGAGCAAAGCTCTGTCATTTTTTCATGGCACATTTGCCAATGGAAGGTTAGCCTGTCAATAAAAACTGCATTTCATGTGCATATAGGTAGCGTCAAATTTGCTACCCAACTCAAGGAGTCCCCCTGTAGCCCAGTGGTTACATTTCCGCGCTTCGGTTCGGAAGGGCATGGCGTTCAGCCGCAGAGGGACTCCAAATTTTTTTTTTTGTCCACTTTTTTTTTTTCTTAAACGTTATCAGTTTGTTTTGTTTTGAAAACCTTAAATAATGGCCTTAAAAGAACTGTATAACTGAGCAAAGCTCT
The DNA here is from genome assembly GCF_042242905.1 of Orbicella faveolata. Classification (NCBI taxonomy): domain Eukaryota; kingdom Metazoa; phylum Cnidaria; class Anthozoa; order Scleractinia; family Merulinidae; genus Orbicella; species Orbicella faveolata. The sequence continues at coordinate 21,978,055 of NW_028301554.1, forward strand.
GTCATTTTTTCATGGCACATTTGCCAATGGAAGGTTAGCCTGTCAATAAAAACTGCATTTCATGTGCATATAGGTAGCGTCAAATTTGCTACCCAACTCAAGGAGTCCCCCTGTAGCCCAGTGGTTACATTTCCGCGCTTCGGTTCGGAAGGGCATGGCGTTCAGCCGCAGAGGGACTCCAAATTTTTTTTTTTGTCCACTTTTTTTTTTTCTTAAACGTTATCAGTTTGTTTTGTTTTGAAAACCTTAAATAATGGCCTTAAAAGAACTGTATAACTGAGCAAAGCTCTGTCATTTTTTCATGGCACATTTGCCAATGGAAGGTTAGCCTGTCAATAAAAACTGCATTTCATGTGCATATAGGTAGCGTCAAATTTGCTACCCAACTCAAGGAGTCCCCCTGTAGCCCAGTGGTTACATTTCCGCGCTTCGGTTCGGAAGGGCATGGCGTTCAGCCGCAGAGGGACTCCAAATTTTTTTTTTTGTCCACTTTTTTTTTTTCTTAAACGTTATCAGTTTGTTTTGTTTTGAAAACCTTAAATAATGGCCTTAAAAGAACTGTATAACTGAGCAAAGCTCTGTCATTTTTTCATGGCACATTTGCCAATGGAAGGTTAGCCTGTCAATAAAAACTGCATTTCATGTGCATATAGGTAGCGTCAAATTTGCTACCCAACTCAAGGAGTCCCCCTGTAGCCCAGTGGTTACATTTCCGCGCTTCGGTTCGGAAGGGCATGGCGTTCAGCCGCAGAGGGACTCCAAATTTTTTTTTTTGTCCACTTTTTTTTTTTCTTAAACGTTATCAGTTTGTTTTGTTTTGAAAACCTTAAATAATGGCCTTAAAAGAACTGTATAACTGAGCAAAGCTCTGTCATTTTTTCATGGCACATTTGCCAATGGAAGGTTAGCCTGTCAATAAAAACTGCATTTCATGTGCATATAGGTAGCGTCAAATTTGCTACCCAACTCAAGGAGTCCCCCTGTAGCCCAGTGGTTACATTTCCGCGCTTCGGTTCGGAAGGGCATGGCGTTCAGCCGCAGAGGGACTCCAAATTTTTTTTTTTGTCCACTTTTTTTTTTTCTTAAACGTTATCAGTTTGTTTTGTTTTGAAAACCTTAAATAATGGCCTTAAAAGAACTGTATAACTGAGCAAAGCTCTGTCATTTTTTCATGGCACATTTGCCAATGGAAGGTTAGCCTGTCAATAAAAACTGCATTTCATGTGCATATAGGTAGCGTCAAATTTGCTACCCAACTCAAGGAGTCCCCCTGTAGCCCAGTGGTTACATTTCCGCGCTTCGGTTCGGAAGGGCATGGCGTTCAGCCGCAGAGGGACTCCAAATTTTTTTTTTTGTCCACTTTTTTTTTTTCTTAAACGTTATCAGTTTGTTTTGTTTTGAAAACCTTAAATAATGGCCTTAAAAGAACTGTATAACTGAGCAAAGCTCTGTCATTTTTTCATGGCACATTTGCCAATGGAAGGTTAGCCTGTCAATAAAAACTGCATTTCATGTGCATATAGGTAGCGTCAAATTTGCTACCCAACTCAAGGAGTCCCCCTGTAGCCCAGTGGTTACATTTCCGCGCTTCGGTTCGGAAGGGCATGGCGTTCAGCCGCAGAGGGACTCCAAATTTTTTTTTTTGTCCACTTTTTTTTTTTCTTAAACGTTATCAGTTTGTTTTGTTTTGAAAACCTTAAATAATGGCCTTAAAAGAACTGTATAACTGAGCAAAGCTCTGTCATTTTTTCATGGCACATTTGCCAATGGAAGGTTAGCCTGTCAATAAAAACTGCATTTCATGTGCATATAGGTAGCGTCAAATTTGCTACCCAACTCAAGGAGTCCCCCTGTAGCCCAGTGGTTACATTTCCGCGCTTCGGTTCGGAAGGGCATGGCGTTCAGCCGCAGAGGGACTCCAAATTTTTTTTTTTGTCCACTTTTTTTTTTTCTTAAACGTTATCAGTTTGTTTTGTTTTGAAAACCTTAAATAATGGCCTTAAAAGAACTGTATAACTGAGCAAAGCTCTGTCATTTTTTCATGGCACATTTGCCAATGGAAGGTTAGCCTGTCAATAAAAACTGCATTTCATGTGCATATAGGTAGCGTCAAATTTGCTACCCAACTCAAGGAGTCCCCCTGTAGCCCAGTGGTTACATTTCCGCGCTTCGGTTCGGAAGGGCATGGCGTTCAGCCGCAGAGGGACTCCAAATTTTTTTTTTTGTCCACTTTTTTTTTTTCTTAAACGTTATCAGTTTGTTTTGTTTTGAAAACCTTAAATAATGGCCTTAAAAGAACTGTATAACTGAGCAAAGCTCTGTCATTTTTTCATGGCACATTTGCCAATGGAAGGTTAGCCTGTCAATAAAAACTGCATTTCATGTGCATATAGGTAGCGTCAAATTTGCTACCCAACTCAAGGAGTCCCCCTGTAGCCCAGTGGTTACATTTCCGCGCTTCGGTTCGGAAGGGCATGGCGTTCAGCCGCAGAGGGACTCCAAATTTTTTTTTTTGTCCACTTTTTTTTTTTCTTAAACGTTATCAGTTTGTTTTGTTTTGAAAACCTTAAATAATGGCCTTAAAAGAACTGTATAACTGAGCAAAGCTCTGTCATTTTTTCATGGCACATTTGCCAATGGAAGGTTAGCCTGTCAATAAAAACTGCATTTCATGTGCATATAGGTAGCGTCAAATTTGCTACCCAACTCAAGGAGTCCCCCTGTAGCCCAGTGGTTACATTTCCGCGCTTCGGTTCGGAAGGGCATGGCGTTCAGCCGCAGAGGGACTCCAAATTTTTTTTTTTGTCCACTTTTTTTTTTTCTTAAACGTTATCAGTTTGTTTTGTTTTGAAAACCTTAAATAATGGCCTTAAAAGAACTGTATAACTGAGCAAAGCTCTGTCATTTTTTCATGGCACATTTGCCAATGGAAGGTTAGCCTGTCAATAAAAACTGCATTTCATGTGCATATAGGTAGCGTCAAATTTGCTACCCAACTCAAGGAGTCCCCCTGTAGCCCAGTGGTTACATTTCCGCGCTTCGGTTCGGAAGGGCATGGCGTTCAGCCGCAGAGGGACTCCAAATTTTTTTTTTTGTCCACTTTTTTTTTTTCTTAAACGTTATCAGTTTGTTTTGTTTTGAAAACCTTAAATAATGGCCTTAAAAGAACTGTATAACTGAGCAAAGCTCTGTCATTTTTTCATGGCACATTTGCCAATGGAAGGTTAGCCTGTCAATAAAAACTGCATTTCATGTGCATATAGGTAGCGTCAAATTTGCTACCCAACTCAAGGAGTCCCCCTGTAGCCCAGTGGTTACATTTCCGCGCTTCGGTTCGGAAGGGCATGGCGTTCAGCCGCAGAGGGACTCCAAATTTTTTTTTTTGTCCACTTTTTTTTTTTCTTAAACGTTATCAGTTTGTTTTGTTTTGAAAACCTTAAATAATGGCCTTAAAAGAACTGTATAACTGAGCAAAGCTCTGTCATTTTTTCATGGCACATTTGCCAATGGAAGGTTAGCCTGTCAATAAAAACTGCATTTCATGTGCATATAGGTAGCGTCAAATTTGCTACCCAACTCAAGGAGTCCCCCTGTAGCCCAGTGGTTACATTTCCGCGCTTCGGTTCGGAAGGGCATGGCGTTCAGCCGCAGAGGGACTCCAAATTTTTTTTTTTGTCCACTTTTTTTTTTTCTTAAACGTTATCAGTTTGTTTTGTTTTGAAAACCTTAAATAATGGCCTTAAAAGAACTGTATAACTGAGCAAAGCTCTGTCATTTTTTCATGGCACATTTGCCAATGGAAGGTTAGCCTGTCAATAAAAACTGCATTTCATGTGCATATAGGTAGCGTCAAATTTGCTACCCAACTCAAGGAGTCCCCCTGTAGCCCAGTGGTTACATTTCCGCGCTTCGGTTCGGAAGGGCATGGCGTTCAGCCGCAGAGGGACTCCAAATTTTTTTTTTTGTCCACTTTTTTTTTTTCTTAAACGTTATCAGTTTGTTTTGTTTTGAAAACCTTAAATAATGGCCTTAAAAGAACTGTATAACTGAGCAAAGCTCTGTCATTTTTTCATGGCACATTTGCCAATGGAAGGTTAGCCTGTCAATAAAAACTGCATTTCATGTGCATATAGGTAGCGTCAAATTTGCTACCCAACTCAAGGAGTCCCCCTGTAGCCCAGTGGTTACATTTCCGCGCTTCGGTTCGGAAGGGCATGGCGTTCAGCCGCAGAGGGACTCCAAATTTTTTTTTTTGTCCACTTTTTTTTTTTCTTAAACGTTATCAGTTTGTTTTGTTTTGAAAACCTTAAATAATGGCCTTAAAAGAACTGTATAACTGAGCAAAGCTCTGTCATTTTTTCATGGCACATTTGCCAATGGAAGGTTAGCCTGTCAATAAAAACTGCATTTCATGTGCATATAGGTAGCGTCAAATTTGCTACCCAACTCAAGGAGTCCCCCTGTAGCCCAGTGGTTACATTTCCGCGCTTCGGTTCGGAAGGGCATGGCGTTCAGCCGCAGAGGGACTCCAAATTTTTTTTTTTGTCCACTTTTTTTTTTTCTTAAACGTTATCAGTTTGTTTTGTTTTGAAAACCTTAAATAATGGCCTTAAAAGAACTGTATAACTGAGCAAAGCTCTGTCATTTTTTCATGGCACATTTGCCAATGGAAGGTTAGCCTGTCAATAAAAACTGCATTTCATGTGCATATAGGTAGCGTCAAATTTGCTACCCAACTCAAGGAGTCCCCCTGTAGCCCAGTGGTTACATTTCCGCGCTTCGGTTCGGAAGGGCATGGCGTTCAGCCGCAGAGGGACTCCAAATTTTTTTTTTTGTCCACTTTTTTTTTTTCTTAAACGTTATCAGTTTGTTTTGTTTTGAAAACCTTAAATAATGGCCTTAAAAGAACTGTATAACTGAGCAAAGCTCTGTCATTTTTTCATGGCACATTTGCCAATGGAAGGTTAGCCTGTCAATAAAAACTGCATTTCATGTGCATATAGGTAGCGTCAAATTTGCTACCCAACTCAAGGAGTCCCCCTGTAGCCCAGTGGTTACATTTCCGCGCTTCGGTTCGGAAGGGCATGGCGTTCAGCCGCAGAGGGACTCCAAATTTTTTTTTTTGTCCACTTTTTTTTTTTCTTAAACGTTATCAGTTTGTTTTGTTTTGAAAACCTTAAATAATGGCCTTAAAAGAACTGTATAACTGAGCAAAGCTCTGTCATTTTTTCATGGCACATTTGCCAATGGAAGGTTAGCCTGTCAATAAAAACTGCATTTCATGTGCATATAGGTAGCGTCAAATTTGCTACCCAACTCAAGGAGTCCCCCTGTAGCCCAGTGGTTACATTTCCGCGCTTCGGTTCGGAAGGGCATGGCGTTCAGCCGCAGAGGGACTCCAAATTTTTTTTTTTGTCCACTTTTTTTTTTTCTTAAACGTTATCAGTTTGTTTTGTTTTGAAAACCTTAAATAATGGCCTTAAAAGAACTGTATAACTGAGCAAAGCTCTGTCATTTTTTCATGGCACATTTGCCAATGGAAGGTTAGCCTGTCAATAAAAACTGCATTTCATGTGCATATAGGTAGCGTCAAATTTGCTACCCAACTCAAGGAGTCCCCCTGTAGCCCAGTGGTTACATTTCCGCGCTTCGGTTCGGAAGGGCATGGCGTTCAGCCGCAGAGGGACTCCAAATTTTTTTTTTTGTCCACTTTTTTTTTTTCTTAAACGTTATCAGTTTGTTTTGTTTTGAAAACCTTAAATAATGGCCTTAAAAGAACTGTATAACTGAGCAAAGCTCTGTCATTTTTTCATGGCACATTTGCCAATGGAAGGTTAGCCTGTCAATAAAAACTGCATTTCATGTGCATATAGGTAGCGTCAAATTTGCTACCCAACTCAAGGAGTCCCCCTGTAGCCCAGTGGTTACATTTCCGCGCTTCGGTTCGGAAGGGCATGGCGTTCAGCCGCAGAGGGACTCCAAATTTTTTTTTTTGTCCACTTTTTTTTTTTCTTAAACGTTATCAGTTTGTTTTGTTTTGAAAACCTTAAATAATGGCCTTAAAAGAACTGTATAACTGAGCAAAGCTCTGTCATTTTTTCATGGCACATTTGCCAATGGAAGGTTAGCCTGTCAATAAAAACTGCATTTCATGTGCATATAGGTAGCGTCAAATTTGCTACCCAACTCAAGGAGTCCCCCTGTAGCCCAGTGGTTACATTTCCGCGCTTCGGTTCGGAAGGGCATGGCGTTCAGCCGCAGAGGGACTCCAAATTTTTTTTTTTGTCCACTTTTTTTTTTTCTTAAACGTTATCAGTTTGTTTTGTTTTGAAAACCTTAAATAATGGCCTTAAAAGAACTGTATAACTGAGCAAAGCTCTGTCATTTTTTCATGGCACATTTGCCAATGGAAGGTTAGCCTGTCAATAAAAACTGCATTTCATGTGCATATAGGTAGCGTCAAATTTGCTACCCAACTCAAGGAGTCCCCCTGTAGCCCAGTGGTTACATTTCCGCGCTTCGGTTCGGAAGGGCATGGCGTTCAGCCGCAGAGGGACTCCAAATTTTTTTTTTTGTCCACTTTTTTTTTTTCTTAAACGTTATCAGTTTGTTTTGTTTTGAAAACCTTAAATAATGGCCTTAAAAGAACTGTATAACTGAGCAAAGCTCTGTCATTTTTTCATGGCACATTTGCCAATGGAAGGTTAGCCTGTCAATAAAAACTGCATTTCATGTGCATATAGGTAGCGTCAAATTTGCTACCCAACTCAAGGAGTCCCCCTGTAGCCCAGTGGTTACATTTCCGCGCTTCGGTTCGGAAGGGCATGGCGTTCAGCCGCAGAGGGACTCCAAATTTTTTTTTTTGTCCACTTTTTTTTTTTCTTAAACGTTATCAGTTTGTTTTGTTTTGAAAACCTTAAATAATGGCCTTAAAAGAACTGTATAACTGAGCAAAGCTCTGTCATTTTTTCATGGCACATTTGCCAATGGAAGGTTAGCCTGTCAATAAAAACTGCATTTCATGTGCATATAGGTAGCGTCAAATTTGCTACCCAACTCAAGGAGTCCCCCTGTAGCCCAGTGGTTACATTTCCGCGCTTCGGTTCGGAAGGGCATGGCGTTCAGCCGCAGAGGGACTCCAAATTTTTTTTTTTGTCCACTTTTTTTTTTTCTTAAACGTTATCAGTTTGTTTTGTTTTGAAAACCTTAAATAATGGCCTTAAAAGAACTGTATAACTGAGCAAAGCTCTGTCATTTTTTCATGGCACATTTGCCAATGGAAGGTTAGCCTGTCAATAAAAACTGCATTTCATGTGCATATAGGTAGCGTCAAATTTGCTACCCAACTCAAGGAGTCCCCCTGTAGCCCAGTGGTTACATTTCCGCGCTTCGGTTCGGAAGGGCATGGCGTTCAGCCGCAGAGGGACTCCAAATTTTTTTTTTTGTCCACTTTTTTTTTTTCTTAAACGTTATCAGTTTGTTTTGTTTTGAAAACCTTAAATAATGGCCTTAAAAGAACTGTATAACTGAGCAAAGCTCTGTCATTTTTTCATGGCACATTTGCCAATGGAAGGTTAGCCTGTCAATAAAAACTGCATTTCATGTGCATATAGGTAGCGTCAAATTTGCTACCCAACTCAAGGAGTCCCCCTGTAGCCCAGTGGTTACATTTCCGCGCTTCGGTTCGGAAGGGCATGGCGTTCAGCCGCAGAGGGACTCCAAATTTTTTTTTTTGTCCACTTTTTTTTTTTCTTAAACGTTATCAGTTTGTTTTGTTTTGAAAACCTTAAATAATGGCCTTAAAAGAACTGTATAACTGAGCAAAGCTCTGTCATTTTTTCATGGCACATTTGCCAATGGAAGGTTAGCCTGTCAATAAAAACTGCATTTCATGTGCATATAGGTAGCGTCAAATTTGCTACCCAACTCAAGGAGTCCCCCTGTAGCCCAGTGGTTACATTTCCGCGCTTCGGTTCGGAAGGGCATGGCGTTCAGCCGCAGAGGGACTCCAAATTTTTTTTTTTGTCCACTTTTTTTTTTTCTTAAACGTTATCAGTTTGTTTTGTTTTGAAAACCTTAAATAATGGCCTTAAAAGAACTGTATAACTGAGCAAAGCTCTGTCATTTTTTCATGGCACATTTGCCAATGGAAGGTTAGCCTGTCAATAAAAACTGCATTTCATGTGCATATAGGTAGCGTCAAATTTGCTACCCAACTCAAGGAGTCCCCCTGTAGCCCAGTGGTTACATTTCCGCGCTTCGGTTCGGAAGGGCATGGCGTTCAGCCGCAGAGGGACTCCAAATTTTTTTTTTTGTCCACTTTTTTTTTTTCTTAAACGTTATCAGTTTGTTTTGTTTTGAAAACCTTAAATAATGGCCTTAAAAGAACTGTATAACTGAGCAAAGCTCTGTCATTTTTTCATGGCACATTTGCCAATGGAAGGTTAGCCTGTCAATAAAAACTGCATTTCATGTGCATATAGGTAGCGTCAAATTTGCTACCCAACTCAAGGAGTCCCCCTGTAGCCCAGTGGTTACATTTCCGCGCTTCGGTTCGGAAGGGCATGGCGTTCAGCCGCAGAGGGACTCCAAATTTTTTTTTTTGTCCACTTTTTTTTTTTCTTAAACGTTATCAGTTTGTTTTGTTTTGAAAACCTTAAATAATGGCCTTAAAAGAACTGTATAACTGAGCAAAGCTCTGTCATTTTTTCATGGCACATTTGCCAATGGAAGGTTAGCCTGTCAATAAAAACTGCATTTCATGTGCATATAGGTAGCGTCAAATTTGCTACCCAACTCAAGGAGTCCCCCTGTAGCCCAGTGGTTACATTTCCGCGCTTCGGTTCGGAAGGGCATGGCGTTCAGCCGCAGAGGGACTCCAAATTTTTTTTTTTGTCCACTTTTTTTTTTTCTTAAACGTTATCAGTTTGTTTTGTTTTGAAAACCTTAAATAATGGCCTTAAAAGAACTGTATAACTGAGCAAAGCTCTGTCATTTTTTCATGGCACATTTGCCAATGGAAGGTTAGCCTGTCAATAAAAACTGCATTTCATGTGCATATAGGTAGCGTCAAATTTGCTACCCAACTCAAGGAGTCCCCCTGTAGCCCAGTGGTTACATTTCCGCGCTTCGGTTCGGAAGGGCATGGCGTTCAGCCGCAGAGGGACTCCAAATTTTTTTTTTTGTCCACTTTTTTTTTTTCTTAAACGTTATCAGTTTGTTTTGTTTTGAAAACCTTAAATAATGGCCTTAAAAGAACTGTATAACTGAGCAAAGCTCTGTCATTTTTTCATGGCACATTTGCCAATGGAAGGTTAGCCTGTCAATAAAAACTGCATTTCATGTGCATATAGGTAGCGTCAAATTTGCTACCCAACTCAAGGAGTCCCCCTGTAGCCCAGTGGTTACATTTCCGCGCTTCGGTTCGGAAGGGCATGGCGTTCAGCCGCAGAGGGACTCCAAATTTTTTTTTTTGTCCACTTTTTTTTTTTCTTAAACGTTATCAGTTTGTTTTGTTTTGAAAACCTTAAATAATGGCCTTAAAAGAACTGTATAACTGAGCAAAGCTCTGTCATTTTTTCATGGCACATTTGCCAATGGAAGGTTAGCCTGTCAATAAAAACTGCATTTCATGTGCATATAGGTAGCGTCAAATTTGCTACCCAACTCAAGGAGTCCCCCTGTAGCCCAGTGGTTACATTTCCGCGCTTCGGTTCGGAAGGGCATGGCGTTCAGCCGCAGAGGGACTCCAAATTTTTTTTTTTGTCCACTTTTTTTTTTTCTTAAACGTTATCAGTTTGTTTTGTTTTGAAAACCTTAAATAATGGCCTTAAAAGAACTGTATAACTGAGCAAAGCTCTGTCATTTTTTCATGGCACATTTGCCAATGGAAGGTTAGCCTGTCAATAAAAACTGCATTTCATGTGCATATAGGTAGCGTCAAATTTGCTACCCAACTCAAGGAGTCCCCCTGTAGCCCAGTGGTTACATTTCCGCGCTTCGGTTCGGAAGGGCATGGCGTTCAGCCGCAGAGGGACTCCAAATTTTTTTTTTTGTCCACTTTTTTTTTTTCTTAAACGTTATCAGTTTGTTTTGTTTTGAAAACCTTAAATAATGGCCTTAAAAGAACTGTATAACTGAGCAAAGCTCTGTCATTTTTTCATGGCACATTTGCCAATGGAAGGTTAGCCTGTCAATAAAAACTGCATTTCATGTGCATATAGGTAGCGTCAAATTTGCTACCCAACTCAAGGAGTCCCCCTGTAGCCCAGTGGTTACATTTCCGCGCTTCGGTTCGGAAGGGCATGGCGTTCAGCCGCAGAGGGACTCCAAATTTTTTTTTTTGTCCACTTTTTTTTTTTCTTAAACGTTATCAGTTTGTTTTGTTTTGAAAACCTTAAATAATGGCCTTAAAAGAACTGTATAACTGAGCAAAGCTCTGTCATTTTTTCATGGCACATTTGCCAATGGAAGGTTAGCCTGTCAATAAAAACTGCATTTCATGTGCATATAGGTAGCGTCAAATTTGCTACCCAACTCAAGGAGTCCCCCTGTAGCCCAGTGGTTACATTTCCGCGCTTCGGTTCGGAAGGGCATGGCGTTCAGCCGCAGAGGGACTCCAAATTTTTTTTTTTGTCCACTTTTTTTTTTTCTTAAACGTTATCAGTTTGTTTTGTTTTGAAAACCTTAAATAATGGCCTTAAAAGAACTGTATAACTGAGCAAAGCTCTGTCATTTTTTCATGGCACATTTGCCAATGGAAGGTTAGCCTGTCAATAAAAACTGCATTTCATGTGCATATAGGTAGCGTCAAATTTGCTACCCAACTCAAGGACCCCTGTAGCCCAGTGGTTACATTTCCGCGCTTCGGTTCGGAAGGGCATGGCGTTCAGCCGCAGAGGGACTCCAAATTTTTTTTTTTGTCCACTTTTTTTTTTTCTTAAACGTTATCAGTTTGTTTGTTTTGAAAACCTTAAATAATGGCCTTAAAGAACTGTATAACTGAGCAAAGCTCTGTCATTTTTTCATGGCACATTTGCCAATGGAAGGTTAGCCTGTCAATAAAACTGCATTTCATGTGCATATAGGTAGCGTCAAATTTGCTACCCAACTCAAGGAGTCCCCCTGTAGCCCAGTGGTTACATTTCCGCGCTTCGGTTCGGAAGGGCATGGCGTTCAGCCGCAGAGGGACTCCAAATTTTTTTTTTTGTCCACTTTTTTTTTTTCTTAAACGTTATCAGTTTGTTTTGTTTGAAAACCTTAAATAATGGCCTTAAAAGAACTGTATAAACTGAGCAAAGCTCTGTCATTTTTTCATGGCACATTTGCCAATGGAAGGTTAGCCTGTCAATAAAAACTGCATTTCATGTGCATATAGGTAGCGTCAAATTTGCTACCCAACTCAAGGAGTCCCCCTGTAGCCCAGTGGTTACATTTCCGCGCTTCGGTTCGGAAGGGCATGGCGTTCAGCCGCAGAGGACTCCAAATTTTTTTTTTTTGTCCACTTTTTTTTTTTCTTAAACGTTATCAGTTTGTTTTGTTTTGAAAACCTTAAATAATGGCCTTAAAAGAACTGTATAACTGAGCAAAGCTCTGTCATTTTTTCATGGCACATTTGCCAATGGAAGGTTAGCCTGTCAATAAAACTGCATTTCATGTGCATATAGGTAGCGTCCAAATTGCTACCCAACTCAAGGAGTCCCCCTGTAGCCCAGTGGTTACATTTCCGCGCTTCGGTTCGGAAGGGCATGGCGTTCAGCCGCAGAGGGACTCCAAATTTTTTTTTTTTGTCCACTTTTTTTTTTTCTTAAACGTTATCAGTTTGTTTTGTTTTTGAAAACCTTAAATAATGGCCTTAAAGAACTGTATAACTGAGCAAAGCTCTGTCATTTTTTCATGGCACATTTGTCCATGGAAGGTTAGCTGTCAATAAAAACTGCATTTCATGTGCATATAGGTAGCGTCAAATTTGCTACCCAACTCAAGGAGTCCCCCTGTAGCCCAGTGGTTACATTTCCGCGCTTCGGTTCGGAAGGGCATGGCGTTCAGCCGCAGAGGGACTCCAAATTTTTTTTTTGTCACTTTTTTTTTTTCTTAAACGTTATCAGTTTGTTTTGTTTTGAAAACCTTAAATAATGGCCTTAAAAGAACTGTATAACTGAGCAAAGCTCTGTCATTTTTTCATGGCACATTTGCCAATGAAGGTTAGCCTGTCAATAAAAACTGCATTTCATGTGAATATAGGTAGCGTCAAATTTGCTACCCAACTCAAGGAGTCCCCCTGTAGCCAAGTGGTTACATTTCCGCGCTTCGGTTCGGAAGGGCATGGCGTTCAGCCGCAGAGGGACTCCAAATTTTTTTTTTTGTCCACTTTTTTTTTTTCTTAAACGTTATCAGTTTGTTTTGTTTGAAAACCTTAATAATGGCCTTAAAAAGAACTGTATAACTGAGCAAAGCTCTGTCATTTTTTCATGGCACATTGCCAATGGAAGGTTAGCCTGTCAATAAAAACTGCATTTCATGTGCATATAGGTAGCGTCAAATTGCTACCCAACTCAAGGAGTCCCCCTGTAGCCCAGTGGTACATTTCCGCGCTTCGGTTCGGAAGGGCATGGCGTTCAGCGCAGAGGGACTCCAAATTTTTTTTTTGTCCACTTTTTTTTTTTCTTAAACGTTATCAGTTTGTTTTGTTTTGAAAACCTTAAATAATGGCCTTAAAAGAACCTAGATATAAACTGAGCAAAGCTCTGTCATTTATCATGCGCACATTTGCCAATGGCAAGTTAGCCTGTCAAATAAAAACTGCAATTTCATGTGCCTATAGGTAGCGGCAAATTAGCTAACCCAACTCAAGGAGTCCCCCATGTAGCCCATGTGGTCACATTTCCGCTGCTCGGTTCGGAAGGCATGCGCGTTCAGCCGCAGAGGGACTCCAAATTTTTTTTTTAATATGTCCACTTTTTTTTTTTTCTTAAACCTTTTATCAGTTTGTTATGTTTTGAAAACCTTAAATAATGGCCTTAAAAGAACTGTATAACTGAGCAAAGCTCTGTCATTTTTTCATGGCACATTTGCCAATGGAAGGTTAGCCTGTCAATAAAAACTGCATTTCATGTGCATATAGGTAGCGTCAAATTTGCTACCCAACTCAAGGAGTCCCCCTGTAGCCCAGTGGTTACATTTCCGCGCTTCGGTTCGGAAGGGCATGGCGTTCAGCCGCAGAGGGACTCCAAATTTTTTTTTTTGTCCACTTTTTTTTTTTCTTAAACGTTATCAGTTTGTTTTGTTTTGAAAACCTTAAATAATGGCCTTAAAAGAACTGTATAACTGAGCAAAGCTCTGTCATTTTTTCATGGCACATTTGCCAATGGAAGGTTAGCCTGTCAATAAAAACTGCATTTCATGTGCATATAGGTAGCGTCAAATTTGCTACCCAACTCAAGGAGTCCCCCTGTAGCCCAGTGGTTACATTTCCGCGCTTCGGTTCGGAAGGGCATGGCGTTCAGCCGCAGAGGGACTCCAAATTTTTTTTTTTGTCCACTTTTTTTTTTTCTTAAACGTTATCAGTTTGTTTTGTTTTGAAAACCTTAAATAATGGCCTTAAAAGAACTGTATAACTGAGCAAAGCTCTGTCATTTTTTCATGGCACATTTGCCAATGGAAGGTTAGCCTGTCAATAAAAACTGCATTTCATGTGCATATAGGTAGCGTCAAATTTGCTACCCAACTCAAGGAGTCCCCCTGTAGCCCAGTGGTTACATTTCCGCGCTTCGGTTCGGAAGGGCATGGCGTTCAGCCGCAGAGGGACTCCAAATTTTTTTTTTTGTCCACTTTTTTTTTTTCTTAAACGTTATCAGTTTGTTTTGTTTTGAAAACCTTAAATAATGGCCTTAAAAGAACTGTATAACTGAGCAAAGCTCTGTCATTTTTTCATGGCACATTTGCCAATGGAAGGTTAGCCTGTCAATAAAAACTGCATTTCATGTGCATATAGGTAGCGTCAAATTTGCTACCCAACTCAAGGAGTCCCCCTGTAGCCCAGTGGTTACATTTCCGCGCTTCGGTTCGGAAGGGCATGGCGTTCAGCCGCAGAGGGACTCCAAATTTTTTTTTTTGTCCACTTTTTTTTTTTCTTAAACGTTATCAGTTTGTTTTGTTTTGAAAACCTTAAATAATGGCCTTAAAAGAACTGTATAACTGAGCAAAGCTCTGTCATTTTTTCATGGCACATTTGCCAATGGAAGGTTAGCCTGTCAATAAAAACTGCATTTCATGTGCATATAGGTAGCGTCAAATTTGCTACCCAACTCAAGGAGTCCCCCTGTAGCCCAGTGGTTACATTTCCGCGCTTCGGTTCGGAAGGGCATGGCGTTCAGCCGCAGAGGGACTCCAAATTTTTTTTTTTGTCCACTTTTTTTTTTTCTTAAACGTTATCAGTTTGTTTTGTTTTGAAAACCTTAAATAATGGCCTTAAAAGAACTGTATAACTGAGCAAAGCTCTGTCATTTTTTCATGGCACATTTGCCAATGGAAGGTTAGCCTGTCAATAAAAACTGCATTTCATGTGCATATAGGTAGCGTCAAATTTGCTACCCAACTCAAGGAGTCCCCCTGTAGCCCAGTGGTTACATTTCCGCGCTTCGGTTCGGAAGGGCATGGCGTTCAGCCGCAGAGGGACTCCAAATTTTTTTTTTTGTCCACTTTTTTTTTTTCTTAAACGTTATCAGTTTGTTTTGTTTTGAAAACCTTAAATAATGGCCTTAAAAGAACTGTATAACTGAGCAAAGCTCTGTCATTTTTTCATGGCACATTTGCCAATGGAAGGTTAGCCTGTCAATAAAAACTGCATTTCATGTGCATATAGGTAGCGTCAAATTTGCTACCCAACTCAAGGAGTCCCCCTGTAGCCCAGTGGTTACATTTCCGCGCTTCGGTTCGGAAGGGCATGGCGTTCAGCCGCAGAGGGACTCCAAATTTTTTTTTTTGTCCACTTTTTTTTTTTCTTAAACGTTATCAGTTTGTTTTGTTTTGAAAACCTTAAATAATGGCCTTAAAAGAACTGTATAACTGAGCAAAGCTCTGTCATTTTTTCATGGCACATTTGCCAATGGAAGGTTAGCCTGTCAATAAAAACTGCATTTCATGTGCATATAGGTAGCGTCAAATTTGCTACCCAACTCAAGGAGTCCCCCTGTAGCCCAGTGGTTACATTTCCGCGCTTCGGTTCGGAAGGGCATGGCGTTCAGCCGCAGAGGGACTCCAAATTTTTTTTTTTGTCCACTTTTTTTTTTTCTTAAACGTTATCAGTTTGTTTTGTTTTGAAAACCTTAAATAATGGCCTTAAAAGAACTGTATAACTGAGCAAAGCTCTGTCATTTTTTCATGGCACATTTGCCAATGGAAGGTTAGCCTGTCAATAAAAACTGCATTTCATGTGCATATAGGTAGCGTCAAATTTGCTACCCAACTCAAGGAGTCCCCCTGTAGCCCAGTGGTTACATTTCCGCGCTTCGGTTCGGAAGGGCATGGCGTTCAGCCGCAGAGGGACTCCAAATTTTTTTTTTTGTCCACTTTTTTTTTTTCTTAAACGTTATCAGTTTGTTTTGTTTTGAAAACCTTAAATAATGGCCTTAAAAGAACTGTATAACTGAGCAAAGCTCTGTCATTTTTTCATGGCACATTTGCCAATGGAAGGTTAGCCTGTCAATAAAAACTGCATTTCATGTGCATATAGGTAGCGTCAAATTTGCTACCCAACTCAAGGAGTCCCCCTGTAGCCCAGTGGTTACATTTCCGCGCTTCGGTTCGGAAGGGCATGGCGTTCAGCCGCAGAGGGACTCCAAATTTTTTTTTTTGTCCACTTTTTTTTTTTCTTAAACGTTATCAGTTTGTTTTGTTTTGAAAACCTTAAATAATGGCCTTAAAAGAACTGTATAACTGAGCAAAGCTCTGTCATTTTTTCATGGCACATTTGCCAATGGAAGGTTAGCCTGTCAATAAAAACTGCATTTCATGTGCATATAGGTAGCGTCAAATTTGCTACCCAACTCAAGGAGTCCCCCTGTAGCCCAGTGGTTACATTTCCGCGCTTCGGTTCGGAAGGGCATGGCGTTCAGCCGCAGAGGGACTCCAAATTTTTTTTTTTGTCCACTTTTTTTTTTTCTTAAACGTTATCAGTTTGTTTTGTTTTGAAAACCTTAAATAATGGCCTTAAAAGAACTGTATAACTGAGCAAAGCTCTGTCATTTTTTCATGGCACATTTGCCAATGGAAGGTTAGCCTGTCAATAAAAACTGCATTTCATGTGCATATAGGTAGCGTCAAATTTGCTACCCAACTCAAGGAGTCCCCCTGTAGCCCAGTGGTTACATTTCCGCGCTTCGGTTCGGAAGGGCATGGCGTTCAGCCGCAGAGGGACTCCAAATTTTTTTTTTTGTCCACTTTTTTTTTTTCTTAAACGTTATCAGTTTGTTTTGTTTTGAAAACCTTAAATAATGGCCTTAAAAGAACTGTATAACTGAGCAAAGCTCTGTCATTTTTTCATGGCACATTTGCCAATGGAAGGTTAGCCTGTCAATAAAAACTGCATTTCATGTGCATATAGGTAGCGTCAAATTTGCTACCCAACTCAAGGAGTCCCCCTGTAGCCCAGTGGTTACATTTCCGCGCTTCGGTTCGGAAGGGCATGGCGTTCAGCCGCAGAGGGACTCCAAATTTTTTTTTTTGTCCACTTTTTTTTTTTCTTAAACGTTATCAGTTTGTTTTGTTTTGAAAACCTTAAATAATGGCCTTAAAAGAACTGTATAACTGAGCAAAGCTCTGTCATTTTTTCATGGCACATTTGCCAATGGAAGGTTAGCCTGTCAATAAAAACTGCATTTCATGTGCATATAGGTAGCGTCAAATTTGCTACCCAACTCAAGGAGTCCCCCTGTAGCCCAGTGGTTACATTTCCGCGCTTCGGTTCGGAAGGGCATGGCGTTCAGCCGCAGAGGGACTCCAAATTTTTTTTTTTGTCCACTTTTTTTTTTTCTTAAACGTTATCAGTTTGTTTTGTTTTGAAAACCTTAAATAATGGCCTTAAAAGAACTGTATAACTGAGCAAAGCTCTGTCATTTTTTCATGGCACATTTGCCAATGGAAGGTTAGCCTGTCAATAAAAACTGCATTTCATGTGCATATAGGTAGCGTCAAATTTGCTACCCAACTCAAGGAGTCCCCCTGTAGCCCAGTGGTTACATTTCCGCGCTTCGGTTCGGAAGGGCATGGCGTTCAGCCGCAGAGGGACTCCAAATTTTTTTTTTTGTCCACTTTTTTTTTTTCTTAAACGTTATCAGTTTGTTTTGTTTTGAAAACCTTAAATAATGGCCTTAAAAGAACTGTATAACTGAGCAAAGCTCTGTCATTTTTTCATGGCACATTTGCCAATGGAAGGTTAGCCTGTCAATAAAAACTGCATTTCATGTGCATATAGGTAGCGTCAAATTTGCTACCCAACTCAAGGAGTCCCCCTGTAGCCCAGTGGTTACATTTCCGCGCTTCGGTTCGGAAGGGCATGGCGTTCAGCCGCAGAGGGACTCCAAATTTTTTTTTTTGTCCACTTTTTTTTTTTCTTAAACGTTATCAGTTTGTTTTGTTTTGAAAACCTTAAATAATGGCCTTAAAAGAACTGTATAACTGAGCAAAGCTCTGTCATTTTTTCATGGCACATTTGCCAA
Source organism: Orbicella faveolata (assembly GCF_042242905.1). Classification (NCBI taxonomy): domain Eukaryota; kingdom Metazoa; phylum Cnidaria; class Anthozoa; order Scleractinia; family Merulinidae; genus Orbicella; species Orbicella faveolata. Next base: position 21,995,772 of record NW_028301554.1, read on the forward strand.
TGGAAGGTTAGCCTGTCAATAAAAACTGCATTTCATGTGCATATAGGTAGCGTCAAATTTGCTACCCAACTCAAGGAGTCCCCCTGTAGCCCAGTGGTTACATTTCCGCGCTTCGGTTCGGAAGGGCATGGCGTTCAGCCGCAGAGGGACTCCAAATTTTTTTTTTTGTCCACTTTTTTTTTTTCTTAAACGTTATCAGTTTGTTTTGTTTTGAAAACCTTAAATAATGGCCTTAAAAGAACTGTATAACTGAGCAAAGCTCTGTCATTTTTTCATGGCACATTTGCCAATGGAAGGTTAGCCTGTCAATAAAAACTGCATTTCATGTGCATATAGGTAGCGTCAAATTTGCTACCCAACTCAAGGAGTCCCCCTGTAGCCCAGTGGTTACATTTCCGCGCTTCGGTTCGGAAGGGCATGGCGTTCAGCCGCAGAGGGACTCCAAATTTTTTTTTTTGTCCACTTTTTTTTTTTCTTAAACGTTATCAGTTTGTTTTGTTTTGAAAACCTTAAATAATGGCCTTAAAAGAACTGTATAACTGAGCAAAGCTCTGTCATTTTTTCATGGCACATTTGCCAATGGAAGGTTAGCCTGTCAATAAAAACTGCATTTCATGTGCATATAGGTAGCGTCAAATTTGCTACCCAACTCAAGGAGTCCCCCTGTAGCCCAGTGGTTACATTTCCGCGCTTCGGTTCGGAAGGGCATGGCGTTCAGCCGCAGAGGGACTCCAAATTTTTTTTTTTGTCCACTTTTTTTTTTTCTTAAACGTTATCAGTTTGTTTTGTTTTGAAAACCTTAAATAATGGCCTTAAAAGAACTGTATAACTGAGCAAAGCTCTGTCATTTTTTCATGGCACATTTGCCAATGGAAGGTTAGCCTGTCAATAAAAACTGCATTTCATGTGCATATAGGTAGCGTCAAATTTGCTACCCAACTCAAGGAGTCCCCCTGTAGCCCAGTGGTTACATTTCCGCGCTTCGGTTCGGAAGGGCATGGCGTTCAGCCGCAGAGGGACTCCAAATTTTTTTTTTTGTCCACTTTTTTTTTTTCTTAAACGTTATCAGTTTGTTTTGTTTTGAAAACCTTAAATAATGGCCTTAAAAGAACTGTATAACTGAGCAAAGCTCTGTCATTTTTTCATGGCACATTTGCCAATGGAAGGTTAGCCTGTCAATAAAAACTGCATTTCATGTGCATATAGGTAGCGTCAAATTTGCTACCCAACTCAAGGAGTCTCCCCTGTAGCCCAGTGGTTACATTTCCGCGCTTCGGTTCGGAAGGGCATGGCGTTCAGCCGCAGAGGGACTCCAAATTTTTTTTTTTGTCCACTTTTTTTTTTTCTTAAACGTTATCAGTTTGTTTTGTTTTGAAAACCTTAAATAATGGCCTTAAAAGAACTGTATAACTGAGCAAAGCTCTGTCATTTTTTCATGGCACATTTGCCAATGGAAGGTTAGCCTGTCAATAAAAACTGCATTTCATGTGCATATAGGTAGCGTCAAATTTGCTACCCAACTCAAGGAGTCCCCCTGTAGCCCAGTGGTTACATTTCCGCGCTTCGGTTCGGAAGGGCATGGCGTTCAGCCGCAGAGGGACTCCAAATTTTTTTTTTTGTCCACTTTTTTTTTTTCTTAAACGTTATCAGTTTGTTTTGTTTTGAAAACCTTAAATAATGGCCTTAAAAGAACTGTATAACTGAGCAAAGCTCTGTCATTTTTTCATGGCACATTTGCCAATGGAAGGTTAGCCTGTCAATAAAAACTGCATTTCATGTGCATATAGGTAGCGTCAAATTTGCTACCCAACTCAAGGAGTCCCCCTGTAGCCCAGTGGTTACATTTCCGCGCTTCGGTTCGGAAGGGCATGGCGTTCAGCCGCAGAGGGACTCCAAATTTTTTTTTTTGTCCACTTTTTTTTTTTCTTAAACGTTATCAGTTTGTTTTGTTTTGAAAACCTTAAATAATGGCCTTAAAAGAACTGTATAACTGAGCAAAGCTCTGTCATTTTTTCATGGCACATTTGCCAATGGAAGGTTAGCCTGTCAATAAAAACTGCATTTCATGTGCATATAGGTAGCGTCAAATTTGCTACCCAACTCAAGGAGTCCCCCTGTAGCCCAGTGGTTACATTTCCGCGCTTCGGTTCGGAAGGGCATGGCGTTCAGCCGCAGAGGGACTCCAAATTTTTTTTTTTGTCCACTTTTTTTTTTTCTTAAACGTTATCAGTTTGTTTTGTTTTGAAAACCTTAAATAATGGCCTTAAAAGAACTGTATAACTGAGCAAAGCTCTGTCATTTTTTCATGGCACATTTGCCAATGGAAGGTTAGCCTGTCAATAAAAACTGCATTTCATGTGCATATAGGTAGCGTCAAATTTGCTACCCAACTCAAGGAGTCCCCCTGTAGCCCAGTGGTTACATTTCCGCGCTTCGGTTCGGAAGGGCATGGCGTTCAGCCGCAGAGGGACTCCAAATTTTTTTTTTTGTCCACTTTTTTTTTTTCTTAAACGTTATCAGTTTGTTTTGTTTTGAAAACCTTAAATAATGGCCTTAAAAGAACTGTATAACTGAGCAAAGCTCTGTCATTTTTTCATGGCACATTTGCCAATGGAAGGTTAGCCTGTCAATAAAAACTGCATTTCATGTGCATATAGGTAGCGTCAAATTTGCTACCCAACTCAAGGAGTCCCCCTGTAGCCCAGTGGTTACATTTCCGCGCTTCGGTTCGGAAGGGCATGGCGTTCAGCCGCAGAGGGACTCCAAATTTTTTTTTTTGTCCACTTTTTTTTTTTCTTAAACGTTATCAGTTTGTTTTGTTTTGAAAACCTTAAATAATGGCCTTAAAAGAACTGTATAACTGAGCAAAGCTCTGTCATTTTTTCATGGCACATTTGCCAATGGAAGGTTAGCCTGTCAATAAAAACTGCATTTCATGTGCATATAGGTAGCGTCAAATTTGCTACCCAACTCAAGGAGTCCCCCTGTAGCCCAGTGGTTACATTTCCGCGCTTCGGTTCGGAAGGGCATGGCGTTCAGCCGCAGAGGGACTCCAAATTTTTTTTTTTGTCCACTTTTTTTTTTTCTTAAACGTTATCAGTTTGTTTTGTTTTGAAAACCTTAAATAATGGCCTTAAAAGAACTGTATAACTGAGCAAAGCTCTGTCATTTTTTCATGGCACATTTGCCAATGGAAGGTTAGCCTGTCAATAAAAACTGCATTTCATGTGCATATAGGTAGCGTCAAATTTGCTACCCAACTCAAGGAGTCCCCCTGTAGCCCAGTGGTTACATTTCCGCGCTTCGGTTCGGAAGGGCATGGCGTTCAGCCGCAGAGGGACTCCAAAGTTTTTTTTTTGTCCACTTTTTTTTTTTCTTAAACGTTATCAGTTTGTTTTGTTTTGAAAACCTTAAATAATGGCCTTAAAAGAACTGTATAACTGAGCAAAGCTCTGTCATTTTTTCATGGCACATTTGCCAATGGAAGGTTAGCCTGTCAATAAAAACTGCATTTCATGTGCATATAGGTAGCGTCAAATTTGCTACCCAACTCAAGGAGTCCCCCTGTAGCCCAGTGGTTACATTTCCGCGCTTCGGTTCGGAAGGGCATGGCGTTCAGCCGCAGAGGGACTCCAAAGTTTTTTTTTTGTCCACTTTTTTTTTTTCTTAAACGTTATCAGTTTGTTTTGTTTTGAAAACCTTAAATAATGGCCTTAAAAGAACTGTATAACTGAGCAAAGCTCTGTCATTTTTTCATGGCACATTTGCCAATGGAAGGTTAGCCTGTCAATAAAAACTGCATTTCATGTGCATATAGGTAGCGTCAAATTTGCTACCCAACTCAAGGAGTCCCCCTGTAGCCCAGTGGTTACATTTCCGCGCTTCGGTTCGGAAGGGCATGGCGTTCAGCCGCAGAGGGACTCCAAATTTTTTTTTTTGTCCACTTTTTTTTTTTCTTAAACGTTATCAGTTTGTTTTGTTTTGAAAACCTTAAATAATGGCCTTAAAAGAACTGTATAACTGAGCAAAGCTCTGTCATTTTTTCATGGCACATTTGCCAATGGAAGGTTAGCCTGTCAATAAAAACTGCATTTCATGTGCATATAGGTAGCGTCAAATTTGCTACCCAACTCAAGGAGTCCCCCTGTAGCCCAGTGGTTACATTTCCGCGCTTCGGTTCGGAAGGGCATGGCGTTCAGCCGCAGAGGGACTCCAAATTTTTTTTTTTGTCCACTTTTTTTTTTTCTTAAACGTTATCAGTTTGTTTTGTTTTGAAAACCTTAAATAATGGCCTTAAAAGAACTGTATAACTGAGCAAAGCTCTGTCATTTTTTCATGGCACATTTGCCAATGGAAGGTTAGCCTGTCAATAAAAACTGCATTTCATGTGCATATAGGTAGCGTCAAATTTGCTACCCAACTCAAGGAGTCCCCCTGTAGCCCAGTGGTTACATTTCCGCGCTTCGGTTCGGAAGGGCATGGCGTTCAGCCGCAGAGGGACTCCAAATTTTTTTTTTTGTCCACTTTTTTTTTTTCTTAAACGTTATCAGTTTGTTTTGTTTTGAAAACCTTAAATAATGGCCTTAAAAGAACTGTATAACTGAGCAAAGCTCTGTCATTTTTTCATGGCACATTTGCCAATGGAAGGTTAGCCTGTCAATAAAAACTGCATTTCATGTGCATATAGGTAGCGTCAAATTTGCTACCCAACTCAAGGAGTCCCCCTGTAGCCCAGTGGTTACATTTCCGCGCTTCGGTTCGGAAGGGCATGGCGTTCAGCCGCAGAGGGACTCCAAATTTTTTTTTTTGTCCACTTTTTTTTTTTCTTAAACGTTATCAGTTTGTTTTGTTTTGAAAACCTTAAATAATGGCCTTAAAAGAACTGTATAACTGAGCAAAGCTCTGTCATTTTTTCATGGCACATTTGCCAATGGAAGGTTAGCCTGTCAATAAAAACTGCATTTCATGTGCATATAGGTAGCGTCAAATTTGCTACCCAACTCAAGGAGTCCCCCTGTAGCCCAGTGGTTACATTTCCGCGCTTCGGTTCGGAAGGGCATGGCGTTCAGCCGCAGAGGGACTCCAAATTTTTTTTTTTGTCCACTTTTTTTTTTTCTTAAACGTTATCAGTTTGTTTTGTTTTGAAAACCTTAAATAATGGCCTTAAAAGAACTGTATAACTGAGCAAAGCTCTGTCATTTTTTCATGGCACATTTGCCAATGGAAGGTTAGCCTGTCAATAAAAACTGCATTTCATGTGCATATAGGTAGCGTCAAATTTGCTACCCAACTCAAGGAGTCCCCCTGTAGCCCAGTGGTTACATTTCCGCGCTTCGGTTCGGAAGGGCATGGCGTTCAGCCGCAGAGGGACTCCAAATTTTTTTTTTTGTCCACTTTTTTTTTTTCTTAAACGTTATCAGTTTGTTTTGTTTTGAAAACCTTAAATAATGGCCTTAAAAGAACTGTATAACTGAGCAAAGCTCTGTCATTTTTTCATGGCACATTTGCCAATGGAAGGTTAGCCTGTCAATAAAAACTGCATTTCATGTGCATATAGGTAGCGTCAAATTTGCTACCCAACTCAAGGAGTCCCCCTGTAGCCCAGTGGTTACATTTCCGCGCTTCGGTTCGGAAGGGCATGGCGTTCAGCCGCAGAGGGACTCCAAATTTTTTTTTTTGTCCACTTTTTTTTTTTCTTAAACGTTATCAGTTTGTTTTGTTTTGAAAACCTTAAATAATGGCCTTAAAAGAACTGTATAACTGAGCAAAGCTCTGTCATTTTTTCATGGCACATTTGCCAATGGAAGGTTAGCCTGTCAATAAAAACTGCATTTCATGTGCATATAGGTAGCGTCAAATTTGCTACCCAACTCAAGGAGTCCCCCTGTAGCCCAGTGGTTACATTTCCGCGCTTCGGTTCGGAAGGGCATGGCGTTCAGCCGCAGAGGGACTCCAAATTTTTTTTTTTGTCCACTTTTTTTTTTTCTTAAACGTTATCAGTTTGTTTTGTTTTGAAAACCTTAAATAATGGCCTTAAAAGAACTGTATAACTGAGCAAAGCTCTGTCATTTTTTCATGGCACATTTGCCAATGGAAGGTTAGCCTGTCAATAAAAACTGCATTTCATGTGCATATAGGTAGCGTCAAATTTGCTACCCAACTCAAGGAGTCCCCCTGTAGCCCAGTGGTTACATTTCCGCGCTTCGGTTCGGAAGGGCATGGCGTTCAGCCGCAGAGGGACTCCAAATTTTTTTTTTTGTCCACTTTTTTTTTTTCTTAAACGTTATCAGTTTGTTTTGTTTTGAAAACCTTAAATAATGGCCTTAAAAGAACTGTATAACTGAGCAAAGCTCTGTCATTTTTTCATGGCACATTTGCCAATGGAAGGTTAGCCTGTCAATAAAAACTGCATTTCATGTGCATATAGGTAGCGTCAAATTTGCTACCCAACTCAAGGAGTCCCCCTGTAGCCCAGTGGTTACATTTCCGCGCTTCGGTTCGGAAGGGCATGGCGTTCAGCCGCAGAGGGACTCCAAAGTTTTTTTTTTGTCCACTTTTTTTTTTTCTTAAACGTTATCAGTTTGTTTTGTTTTGAAAACCTTAAATAATGGCCTTAAAAGAACTGTATAACTGAGCAAAGCTCTGTCATTTTTTCATGGCACATTTGCCAATGGAAGGTTAGCCTGTCAATAAAAACTGCATTTCATGTGCATATAGGTAGCGTCAAATTTGCTACCCAACTCAAGGAGTCCCCCTGTAGCCCAGTGGTTACATTTCCGCGCTTCGGTTCGGAAGGGCATGGCGTTCAGCCGCAGAGGGACTCCAAATTTTTTTTTTTGTCCACTTTTTTTTTTTCTTAAACGTTATCAGTTTGTTTTGTTTTGAAAACCTTAAATAATGGCCTTAAAAGAACTGTATAACTGAGCAAAGCTCTGTCATTTTTTCATGGCACATTTGCCAATGGAAGGTTAGCCTGTCAATAAAAACTGCATTTCATGTGCATATAGGTAGCGTCAAATTTGCTACCCAACTCAAGGAGTCCCCCTGTAGCCCAGTGGTTACATTTCCGCGCTTCGGTTCGGAAGGGCATGGCGTTCAGCCGCAGAGGGACTCCAAATTTTTTTTTTTGTCCACTTTTTTTTTTTCTTAAACGTTATCAGTTTGTTTTGTTTTGAAAACCTTAAATAATGGCCTTAAAAGAACTGTATAACTGAGCAAAGCTCTGTCATTTTTTCATGGCACATTTGCCAATGGAAGGTTAGCCTGTCAATAAAAACTGCATTTCATGTGCATATAGGTAGCGTCAAATTTGCTACCCAACTCAAGGAGTCCCCCTGTAGCCCAGTGGTTACATTTCCGCGCTTCGGTTCGGAAGGGCATGGCGTTCAGCCGCAGAGGGACTCCAAATTTTTTTTTTTGTCCACTTTTTTTTTTTCTTAAACGTTATCAGTTTGTTTTGTTTTGAAAACCTTAAATAATGGCCTTAAAAGAACTGTATAACTGAGCAAAGCTCTGTCATTTTTTCATGGCACATTTGCCAATGGAAGGTTAGCCTGTCAATAAAAACTGCATTTCATGTGCATATAGGTAGCGTCAAATTTGCTACCCAACTCAAGGAGTCCCCCTGTAGCCCAGTGGTTACATTTCCGCGCTTCGGTTCGGAAGGGCATGGCGTTCAGCCGCAGAGGGACTCCAAATTTTTTTTTTTGTCCACTTTTTTTTTTTCTTAAACGTTATCAGTTTGTTTTGTTTTGAAAACCTTAAATAATGGCCTTAAAAGAACTGTATAACTGAGCAAAGCTCTGTCATTTTTTCATGGCACATTTGCCAATGGAAGGTTAGCCTGTCAATAAAAACTGCATTTCATGTGCATATAGGTAGCGTCAAATTTGCTACCCAACTCAAGGAGTCCCCCTGTAGCCCAGTGGTTACATTTCCGCGCTTCGGTTCGGAAGGGCATGGCGTTCAGCCGCAGAGGGACTCCAAATTTTTTTTTTTGTCCACTTTTTTTTTTTCTTAAACGTTATCAGTTTGTTTTGTTTTGAAAACCTTAAATAATGGCCTTAAAAGAACTGTATAACTGAGCAAAGCTCTGTCATTTTTTCATGGCACATTTGCCAATGGAAGGTTAGCCTGTCAATAAAAACTGCATTTCATGTGCATATAGGTAGCGTCAAATTTGCTACCCAACTCAAGGAGTCCCCCTGTAGCCCAGTGGTTACATTTCCGCGCTTCGGTTCGGAAGGGCATGGCGTTCAGCCGCAGAGGGACTCCAAATTTTTTTTTTTGTCCACTTTTTTTTTTTCTTAAACGTTATCAGTTTGTTTTGTTTTGAAAACCTTAAATAATGGCCTTAAAAGAACTGTATAACTGAGCAAAGCTCTGTCATTTTTTCATGGCACATTTGCCAATGGAAGGTTAGCCTGTCAATAAAAACTGCATTTCATGTGCATATAGGTAGCGTCAAATTTGCTACCCAACTCAAGGAGTCCCCCTGTAGCCCAGTGGTTACATTTCCGCGCTTCGGTTCGGAAGGGCATGGCGTTCAGCCGCAGAGGGACTCCAAATTTTTTTTTTTGTCCACTTTTTTTTTTTCTTAAACGTTATCAGTTTGTTTTGTTTTGAAAACCTTAAATAATGGCCTTAAAAGAACTGTATAACTGAGCAAAGCTCTGTCATTTTTTCATGGCACATTTGCCAATGGAAGGTTAGCCTGTCAATAAAAACTGCATTTCATGTGCATATAGGTAGCGTCAAATTTGCTACCCAACTCAAGGAGTCCCCCTGTAGCCCAGTGGTTACATTTCCGCGCTTCGGTTCGGAAGGGCATGGCGTTCAGCCGCAGAGGGACTCCAAATTTTTTTTTTTGTCCACTTTTTTTTTTTCTTAAACGTTATCAGTTTGTTTTGTTTTGAAAACCTTAAATAATGGCCTTAAAAGAACTGTATAACTGAGCAAAGCTCTGTCATTTTTTCATGGCACATTTGCCAATGGAAGGTTAGCCTGTCAATAAAAACTGCATTTCATGTGCATATAGGTAGCGTCAAATTTGCTACCCAACTCAAGGAGTCCCCCTGTAGCCCAGTGGTTACATTTCCGCGCTTCGGTTCGGAAGGGCATGGCGTTCAGCCGCAGAGGGACTCCAAATTTTTTTTTTTGTCCACTTTTTTTTTTTCTTAAACGTTATCAGTTTGTTTTGTTTTGAAAACCTTAAATAATGGCCTTAAAAGAACTGTATAACTGAGCAAAGCTCTGTCATTTTTTCATGGCACATTTGCCAATGGAAGGTTAGCCTGTCAATAAAAACTGCATTTCATGTGCATATAGGTAGCGTCAAATTTGCTACCCAACTCAAGGAGTCCCCCTGTAGCCCAGTGGTTACATTTCCGCGCTTCGGTTCGGAAGGGCATGGCGTTCAGCCGCAGAGGGACTCCAAATTTTTTTTTTTGTCCACTTTTTTTTTTTCTTAAACGTTATCAGTTTGTTTTGTTTTGAAAACCTTAAATAATGGCCTTAAAAGAACTGTATAACTGAGCAAAGCTCTGTCATTTTTTCATGGCACATTTGCCAATGGAAGGTTAGCCTGTCAATAAAAACTGCATTTCATGTGCATATAGGTAGCGTCAAATTTGCTACCCAACTCAAGGAGTCCCCCTGTAGCCCAGTGGTTACATTTCCGCGCTTCGGTTCGGAAGGGCATGGCGTTCAGCCGCAGAGGGACTCCAAATTTTTTTTTTTGTCCACTTTTTTTTTTTCTTAAACGTTATCAGTTTGTTTTGTTTTGAAAACCTTAAATAATGGCCTTAAAAGAACTGTATAACTGAGCAAAGCTCTGTCATTTTTTCATGGCACATTTGCCAATGGAAGGTTAGCCTGTCAATAAAAACTGCATTTCATGTGCATATAGGTAGCGTCAAATTTGCTACCCAACTCAAGGAGTCCCCCTGTAGCCCAGTGGTTACATTTCCGCGCTTCGGTTCGGAAGGGCATGGCGTTCAGCCGCAGAGGGACTCCAAATTTTTTTTTTTGTCCACTTTTTTTTTTTCTTAAACGTTATCAGTTTGTTTTGTTTTGAAAACCTTAAATAATGGCCTTAAAAGAACTGTATAACTGAGCAAAGCTCTGTCATTTTTTCATGGCACATTTGCCAATGGAAGGTTAGCCTGTCAATAAAAACTGCATTTCATGTGCATATAGGTAGCGTCAAATTTGCTACCCAACTCAAGGAGTCCCCCTGTAGCCCAGTGGTTACATTTCCGCGCTTCGGTTCGGAAGGGCATGGCGTTCAGCCGCAGAGGGACTCCAAAGTTTTTTTTTTGTCCACTTTTTTTTTTTCTTAAACGTTATCAGTTTGTTTTGTTTTGAAAACCTTAAATAATGGCCTTAAAAGAACTGTATAACTGAGCAAAGCTCTGTCATTTTTTCATGGCACATTTGCCAATGGAAGGTTAGCCTGTCAATAAAAACTGCATTTCATGTGCATATAGGTAGCGTCAAATTTGCTACCCAACTCAAGGAGTCCCCCTGTAGCCCAGTGGTTACATTTCCGCGCTTCGGTTCGGAAGGGCATGGCGTTCAGCCGCAGAGGGACTCCAAATTTTTTTTTTTGTCCACTTTTTTTTTTTCTTAAACGTTATCAGTTTGTTTTGTTTTGAAAACCTTAAATAATGGCCTTAAAAGAACTGTATAACTGAGCAAAGCTCTGTCATTTTTTCATGGCACATTTGCCAATGGAAGGTTAGCCTGTCAATAAAAACTGCATTTCATGTGCATATAGGTAGCGTCAAATTTGCTACCCAACTCAAGGAGTCCCCCTGTAGCCCAGTGGTTACATTTCCGCGCTTCGGTTCGGAAGGGCATGGCGTTCAGCCGCAGAGGGACTCCAAATTTTTTTTTTTGTCCACTTTTTTTTTTTCTTAAACGTTATCAGTTTGTTTTGTTTTGAAAACCTTAAATAATGGCCTTAAAAGAACTGTATAACTGAGCAAAGCTCTGTCATTTTTTCATGGCACATTTGCCAATGGAAGGTTAGCCTGTCAATAAAAACTGCATTTCATGTGCATATAGGTAGCGTCAAATTTGCTACCCAACTCAAGGAGTCCCCCTGTAGCCCAGTGGTTACATTTCCGCGCTTCGGTTCGGAAGGGCATGGCGTTCAGCCGCAGAGGGACTCCAAATTTTTTTTTTTGTCCACTTTTTTTTTTTCTTAAACGTTATCAGTTTGTTTTGTTTTGAAAACCTTAAATAATGGCCTTAAAAGAACTGTATAACTGAGCAAAGCTCTGTCATTTTTTCATGGCACATTTGCCAATGGAAGGTTAGCCTGTCAATAAAAACTGCATTTCATGTGCATATAGGTAGCGTCAAATTTGCTACCCAACTCAAGGAGTCCCCCTGTAGCCCAGTGGTTACATTTCCGCGCTTCGGTTCGGAAGGGCATGGCGTTCAGCCGCAGAGGGACTCCAAATTTTTTTTTTTGTCCACTTTTTTTTTTTCTTAAACGTTATCAGTTTGTTTTGTTTTGAAAACCTTAAATAATGGCCTTAAAAGAACTGTATAACTGAGCAAAGCTCTGTCATTTTTTCATGGCACATTTGCCAATGGAAGGTTAGCCTGTCAATAAAAACTGCATTTCATGTGCATATAGGTAGCGTCAAATTTGCTACCCAACTCAAGGAGTCCCCCTGTAGCCCAGTGGTTACATTTCCGCGCTTCGGTTCGGAAGGGCATGGCGTTCAGCCGCAGAGGGACTCCAAATTTTTTTTTTTGTCCACTTTTTTTTTTTCTTAAACGTTATCAGTTTGTTTTGTTTTGAAAACCTTAAATAATGGCCTTAAAAGAACTGTATAACTGAGCAAAGCTCTGTCATTTTTTCATGGCACATTTGCCAATGGAAGGTTAGCCTGTCAATAAAAACTGCATTTCATGTGCATATAGGTAGCGTCAAATTTGCTACCCAACTCAAGGAGTCCCCCTGTAGCCCAGTGGTTACATTTCCGCGCTTCGGTTCGGAAGGGCATGGCGTTCAGCCGCAGAGGGACTCCAAATTTTTTTTTTTGTCCACTTTTTTTTTTTCTTAAACGTTATCAGTTTGTTTTGTTTTGAAAACCTTAAATAATGGCCTTAAAAGAACTGTATAACTGAGCAAAGCTCTGTCATTTTTTCATGGCACATTTGCCAATGGAAGGTTAGCCTGTCAATAAAAACTGCATTTCATGTGCATATAGGTAGCGTCAAATTTGCTACCCAACTCAAGGAGTCCCCCTGTAGCCCAGTGGTTACATTTCCGCGCTTCGGTTCGGAAGGGCATGGCGTTCAGCCGCAGAGGGACTCCAAATTTTTTTTTTTGTCCACTTTTTTTTTTTCTTAAACGTTATCAGTTTGTTTTGTTTTGAAAACCTTAAATAATGGCCTTAAAAGAACTGTATAACTGAGCAAAGCTCTGTCATTTTTTCATGGCACATTTGCCAATGGAAGGTTAGCCTGTCAATAAAAACTGCATTTCATGTGCATATAGGTAGCGTCAAATTTGCTACCCAACTCAAGGAGTCCCCCTGTAGCCCAGTGGTTACATTTCCGCGCTTCGGTTCGGAAGGGCATGGCGTTCAGCCGCAGAGGGACTCCAAATTTTTTTTTTTGTCCACTTTTTTTTTTTCTTAAACGTTATCAGTTTGTTTTGTTTTGAAAACCTTAAATAATGGCCTTAAAAGAACTGTATAACTGAGCAAAGCTCTGTCATTTTTTCATGGCACATTTGCCAATGGAAGGTTAGCCTGTCAATAAAAACTGCATTTCATGTGCATATAGGTAGCGTCAAATTTGCTACCCAACTCAAGGAGTCCCCCTGTAGCCCAGTGGTTACATTTCCGCGCTTCGGTTCGGAAGGGCATGGCGTTCAGCCGCAGAGGGACTCCAAATTTTTTTTTTTGTCCACTTTTTTTTTTTCTTAAACGTTATCAGTTTGTTTTGTTTTGAAAACCTTAAATAATGGCCTTAAAAGAACTGTATAACTGAGCAAAGCTCTGTCATTTTTTCATGGCACATTTGCCAATGGAAGGTTAGCCTGTCAATAAAAACTGCATTTCATGTGCATATAGGTAGCGTCAAATTTGCTACCCAACTCAAGGAGTCCCCCTGTAGCCCAGTGGTTACATTTCCGCGCTTCGGTTCGGAAGGGCATGGCGTTCAGCCGCAGAGGGACTCCAAATTTTTTTTTTTGTCCACTTTTTTTTTTTCTTAAACGTTATCAGTTTGTTTTGTTTTGAAAACCTTAAATAATGGCCTTAAAAGAACTGTATAACTGAGCAAAGCTCTGTCATTTTTTCATGGCACATTTGCCAATGGAAGGTTAGCCTGTCAATAAAAACTGCATTTCATGTGCATATAGGTAGCGTCAAATTTGCTACCCAACTCAAGGAGTCCCCCTGTAGCCCAGTGGTTACATTTCCGCGCTTCGGTTCGGAAGGGCATGGCGTTCAGCCGCAGAGGGACTCCAAATTTTTTTTTTTGTCCACTTTTTTTTTTTCTTAAACGTTATCAGTTTGTTTTGTTTTGAAAACCTTAAATAATGGCCTTAAAAGAACTGTATAACTGAGCAAAGCTCTGTCATTTTTTCATGGCACATTTGCCAATGGAAGGTTAGCCTGTCAATAAAAACTGCATTTCATGTGCATATAGGTAGCGTCAAATTTGCTACCCAACTCAAGGAGTCCCCCTGTAGCCCAGTGGTTACATTTCCGCGCTTCGGTTCGGAAGGGCATGGCGTTCAGCCGCAGAGGGACTCCAAATTTTTTTTTTTGTCCACTTTTTTTTTTTCTTAAACGTTATCAGTTTGTTTTGTTTTGAAAACCTTAAATAATGGCCTTAAAAGAACTGTATAACTGAGCAAAGCTCTGTCATTTTTTCATGGCACATTTGCCAATGGAAGGTTAGCCTGTCAATAAAAACTGCATTTCATGTGCATATAGGTAGCGTCAAATTTGCTACCCAACTCAAGGAGTCCCCCTGTAGCCCAGTGGTTACATTTCCGCGCTTCGGTTCGGAAGGGCATGGCGTTCAGCCGCAGAGGGACTCCAAATTTTTTTTTTTGTCCACTTTTTTTTTTTCTTAAACGTTATCAGTTTGTTTTGTTTTGAAAACCTTAAATAATGGCCTTAAAAGAACTGTATAACTGAGCAAAGCTCTGTCATTTTTTCATGGCACATTTGCCAATGGAAGGTTAGCCTGTCAATAAAAACTGCATTTCATGTGCATATAGGTAGCGTCAAATTTGCTACCCAACTCAAGGAGTCCCCCTGTAGCCCAGTGGTTACATTTCCGCGCTTCGGTTCGGAAGGGCATGGCGTTCAGCCGCAGAGGGACTCCAAATTTTTTTTTTTGTCCACTTTTTTTTTTTCTTAAACGTTATCAGTTTGTTTTGTTTTGAAAACCTTAAATAATGGCCTTAAAAGAACTGTATAACTGAGCAAAGCTCTGTCATTTTTTCATGGCACATTTGCCAATGGAAGGTTAGCCTGTCAATAAAAACTGCATTTCATGTGCATATAGGTAGCGTCAAATTTGCTACCCAACTCAAGGAGTCCCCCTGTAGCCCAGTGGTTACATTTCCGCGCTTCGGTTCGGAAGGGCATGGCGTTCAGCCGCAGAGGGACTCCAAATTTTTTTTTTTGTCCACTTTTTTTTTTTCTTAAACGTTATCAGTTTGTTTTGTTTTGAAAACCTTAAATAATGGCCTTAAAAGAACTGTATAACTGAGCAAAGCTCTGTCATTTTTTCATGGCACATTTGCCAATGGAAGGTTAGCCTGTCAATAAAAACTGCATTTCATGTGCATATAGGTAGCGTCAAATTTGCTACCCAACTCAAGGAGTCCCCCTGTAGCCCAGTGGTTACATTTCCGCGCTTCGGTTCGGAAGGGCATGGCGTTCAGCCGCAGAGGGACTCCAAATTTTTTTTTTTGTCCACTTTTTTTTTTTCTTAAACGTTATCAGTTTGTTTTGTTTTGAAAACCTTAAATAATGGCCTTAAAAGAACTGTATAACTGAGCAAAGCTCTGTCATTTTTTCATGGCACATTTGCCAATGGAAGGTTAGCCTGTCAATAAAAACTGCATTTCATGTGCATATAGGTAGCGTCAAATTTGCTACCCAACTCAAGGAGTCCCCCTGTAGCCCAGTGGTTACATTTCCGCGCTTCGGTTCGGAAGGGCATGGCGTTCAGCCGCAGAGGGACTCCAAATTTTTTTTTTTGTCCACTTTTTTTTTTTCTTAAACGTTATCAGTTTGTTTTGTTTTGAAAACCTTAAATAATGGCCTTAAAAGAACTGTATAACTGAGCAAAGCTCTGTCATTT